>NC_140989.1:371950687-372093187 GCF_052327205.1 Somniosus microcephalus | reverse complement strand
ATAAGTCTTTTGTTTATGATGCTACAGAATACCTTCCCCAGGTTACTGTTTACACAGATGCCTCGATAGTTGTTTGGGTCGATTTTGTCCCCACTTTTGTATATGGGCGTTATGAGTCCTTTGTTCCAGATATCAGGGAAATAACCGACACTCAGAACCAAGTTGAAGAGTTTTAGGATAGCCAGTTTCATTTTGTTGTCTGTGTGTTTAATCATCTCGTTTAGTATGCCGTCTGTCCCGCAGGCTTTTCCTGGTCGCAGGTCCTTGAGTTTTTCAAGAAGTTCTTTTTCTGTTATTATGGCGTCCAGCGGGTTTTGGTTCTCTTTAATGGCCATTTCTAGCTTTTCCAGTTTTTTGCATATTTGGTGTTGCTCTGGTCTTAGTGTGTTTTTCTGGTATAATTTTTCAAAGTGGTTTACCCATGTGTCCCCATTTTGAATGGCCAAATCGTCGTGTTGTTTTTTGTGTAGTGTTTTCAAGTTTTCCCAGAAACAATTGGAATCAATGGATTCCTCCATGGAGCTGAGTGTATTCTTAATATATTGCTCTTTTTTGGTTCTGAGTGTGTTTCTGTATTGTGTTAGTGTCTGACAATAAGTAAGGCGTAGTTCCTCGTTTTCTGGATGTCTGTGTTTTTGGTTTGATATTTTTCTAAGTTTTTTCCTCATGTTATGGCAATCTCGGTCAAACCATTTTTCATAGTTTTTTGTTTTGGGTTTGTTCTTGCGAGCTTTCAAGTTTGCATTTGTTGCCAAATTATCAAAAATATTGTTTAGTTTACTAACTGCCCGGTTTACGCCTTCTTTATTGTGAGTGTATATGTTATCCAGAAAGGTGTCTAAGAGAGCTTGAGTTGATGCATTGCTAATTGTTTTCTGGTATTTTTCCGTGTCGTTTTTGGCCCATCTGTACGATTTTTTGGTGTTGTACAGTTTACTGGGTTGTGTTTCTATGTTGTTTGTTTCTGTCTTTTTGAGGAACATAGTAATTTGACTGTGATCTGACAGTGTTGTTTGTGGTTTGACTGTGAATGCTCTGAAAGAGGATGGGTCTAAGTCTGTAATCATATAGTCTACTGTGCTGCAGCCAAGAGGTGAGCAATAGGTCGATCTTCCTAGGAGGTCTCCTATGAACCTACCATTGACAATGTACAGACCCAGGTTTCGACAGAGCTGTAGTAGCTGTTTTCCGTTGGTATTTGACTGCTTGTCGCAGTTATGCCTGTATGGAAGGGAAGGGATGTCAAAGTGGTTATTCCCGAAAACGTAATTGTTTCCCTGATTATTGGTGAAGTCTGGTTCTTCGCCCGTTCTTGAATTGAGGTCCCCACAGATCAACACGTTCCCCTGGGCCTGGTATTGGATAATTTCCCCCTCCATGTTGGAGAAGGTGTCCTCTTTAAAGTACGGGGAATCGATTGGAGGGATATAAAGTGCGCAAATGTAAACATCTTGGGTGTTTGAGATAATCTCCCTCTCAAGTTTGAGCCACATATGGTTTTCGCCCTTTTTTATAAATTTGATGTAATTCTTAAGTTCTGTTTTAAACCAGATCAGTATGCCTCCGGAGTCTCTGCCTTGGGTTACACTTGGTAATTTATTGGAGGGGACCACCAGCTCAGTGTACCCTTGGGGACAGCCAGTGTGTCCTTTTCCTTTATACCAAGTTTCCTGTAAAATGATAATATCTAGGTCTTTAGTTTCATCTATGAACTCTGGGGTCCTACTTTTCACTTCTCGCAGTGAAGAGCGTAGACCTTGGATATTCCAGGTCGAAATATATAAGGATTTCATGTTAAGTTTGATCTTTTACTATGATAGGTTAAAGAGTGGTACGTGTTTGTCGTGTCTAAGTGTGGGAAAAAAAAGATCACATCAGTTGTCTACAAAAGTTAATACAATTTGGTTACAGTTCTTTCTATTAATTAGTCCTTGATCCATAAGGCGGAAGTAGATGCTGCTGCACATCTGCTTATTGTCTCTTAATGGATTGTTTCTGTCTGAGGTATTGCGTACGTCCTGTGCATCTCTCCCTCTGTCTGGCTGGGAGCAGTCCTATTCCCCTGTGGGACAGGAGTGGTGCAGGTCTGATATTGTTGTTTTGCATGGGGATCCTCTCTGGTCTCGGTTGGTGTGTTGGTGGTCCTTGTAGTGTTCCTGATATGTACCCCGCTGATCTCTGGTGGTCGGGGGGGGGGTCCTCTTGGAGTCTGGGTATGGACCCGGTTAAAAGCGATGGCCTTCAGGGCTTTAGCAAAGATCGATATTCTTTGCCTTTGGATGTGGACGTGGTCGTAAAGACATTCCTCATCGAGGGTGGGGTGTTGGGCCAGGTGTACGTTGTGGTTTGATTCGCAGTCTCTTGCTATGCTGGCATTTATCTCATGAATTGTGTTGTTGTTGAAGTCCTTTCTCGGCAATATTGTGGAAACAGTGATTCTAGTGTTTGGAAATGTACTGCTTGCTTTCCTAATCATTGCTCTGAGCGATGTTGCTACTTCTTTCTGTTGGGCCTTTAGGTCATTTGTGCCCGTGTGTATTATTATGTGTTGGGGGGGAGCCTAATCTGGCTTTGGTCAGCCATCCCATGGCTCTGTTTGTTGTTGGGCACCAGATCTTTTCTACTTTACTTCTAGGGAATAGCTTTTTCTCCCATAGAAATTTCCCATTTGAGTCTATGAGTATTACGACGTCAGCCTTGTTTGTGTTTACTGTCTGGTGGCTTTCGCTTGGACTCATAGTGTGTGTGCTGGGCTGGGGTGTCTGGTGTGTGCGTACCTCTTGTGAGCGGCCCGCTTGTGGTTCCACGGTGGTGGGGGAAGATTGCGAATCAGTATGCTGGTCGGTCTGTGTGGCACCCCTTGTATTGTGTGTCTGTTGCTTTTGTTCCGTGTGGGAGTGCAGCCGTTCCGTCCGGCTCTGTCTTGTCTTACCTCTAGCCTCTGGTTGCTGGTCTAATGGTGTTATCTCTCCTCTATGGCTCTCTTCTTTTTCCTGCAGCTCTTTCACCTGATTCCTAAGTAGATTCACCTGGTTCTCTAGTAGCTTCAGCTCTCTCTTGTGTCTCTCCCTCTCCTGATTTTGATCGTCATTCATTTTGAGGAAGTCCTCTCTAAGTTTAACCATCTCTATCTCTAATTGATTAAATTTATCTTTTGGTTGTATCTGGCTGTGTGATCCCGGGGTATGTGTCTGGTCGGCCCTGGAAGGCTCACTCACTTCCTGGCTAGGCTGGTCGGCCCTGGAGGGCTCACTCACTTCCTGGCTATGTTGCTCTTCTCTTGGTGAGCTGGGAATGGTAGGGGGACTATGTGTGGCTTCCTCCCTGGTAGTTATGCAACCCCCCACTCTCCCCCCCCCCCTCTCCCCCCTCTCTCTCTCCCCCTCTCTCTCTCCCCCCTCTCTCTCTCCCCCCTCTCTCTCCCCCCTCTCTCCCCCCCTCTCTCCCCCCCTCCTCCTCTCCTCTCCCCCTCCTCTCCTCTCCCCCTCCTCTCCCCCCTCCTCTCCCCCCCTCCTCCTCTCCTCTCCCCCTCCTCTCCTCTCCCCCTCCTCTCCCCCCTCCTCTCCTCCCCCCCTCCTCTCCTCTCCCCCCCTCCTCTCCTCTCCCCCCCCTCCTCTCCCCCCCTCCTCTCCTCTCCCCCCCTCCTCTCCTCTCCCCCCCTCCTCTCCTCTCCCGCACCCCCCCTCCTCTCCTCTCCCCCCCTCTCCCCCCCCCTCCCCCCCCCTCTCCCCCCCCATCCCCCCCCCTCTCCTCTCCCCCCCCCTCTCCCCCCCTTCTCCTCTCCCCCCCCCTCCTCCCCCGCCCCCCCCTCCTCTCCCCCCCCCCCCCCCCCCCCCCAAACAGTGCAGCACTCCCTCAGGACTGCCCCTCCGACAGTGCGGCACTCCCTCAGTGCTGCCCCTCCGACAGTGCAGCACTCCCTCAGTACTGCCCCCTCCGACAGTGCGGCACTCCCTCAGTACTGCCCCCTCCGACAGTGCGGCGCTCCCTCAGTACTGCCCCTCCGACAGTGCGGCGCTCCCTCAGTACTGCCCCCTCCGACAGTGCAGCGCTCCCTCAGTACTGCCCCTCCGACAGTGCTGCGCTCCCTCAGTACTGTGCTGTGAGTGTCAGCCTGGATTATGAGCTCGAGTTTCTGGAGTGGGACTTGAACCCACTGAGAGGTGAGAGTGCGATACCCACTGATCCACGGCTGACTCTCTGATTATGGTGATTGATCTCAATCACTATCACAATTGTACCAGTTGGATTTTTCAAAAAAATTCAACTCCAAATCAATCCAGTTCCGCAAAGCGCTGGATAAAGTAAACTTTCACTGCATCGTAAACAGCTCATAAATCTTGTTGTGGGAAATTCTGATCCGAACAACCTCAGTGGGATGTTAAAGTTTGTTTATTGAGGAGTGCGGAAAGTACATGTTCCGCCGATCCGGTTGTGAGACTCTCGGTGTTTAGTGATTGCTGCGATTTGTGTCGGCTCCTTTGGGTCCATCGCAAGTTATTGTTTGAACAGTCAGCAGATTGGGTCACTGGAAGCTTGGGAACAGACATCACACTCGCTGCCAGTGTCCGAACTCGCCCAGTCCCGGTCACCCATCACCCCCCCCGTGCTCACTGCCCTGTGTCCGAACTCGCCCAATCCCGTTCACCCATCACCCGCTGTGCTCACTGCCCCGTGTCCTAACTCACACCAAGTCCCGTTCACCCATCACCCCCCGTGTCCTAACTCACACCCAGTCCCGTTCACCCATCACCCCCCGTGTCCTAACTCACACCCAGTCCCGTTCACCCATCACCCCCCGTGTCTGAACTCACACCCAGTCCCGTTCACCCATCACCCCCCGTGTCCGAACTCGCACCCAGTCCCGTTCACCCATCACCCCCCGTGTCCGAACTCGCACCCAGTCCCCTCACCCATCGCCCCCCGTGTCCTAACTCGCACCCAGTCCCGTTCACCTCTCACCCCCCGTGTCCTAACTCACACCCAGTCCCGTTCACCCATCACCCCCCCGTGTCCGAACTCGCACCCAGTCCCGGTCACCCATCACCCCCCCCGTGCTCGCTGCCCCGTGTCCTAACTTGCACCAAGTCCCGTTCACACCCTCACCCCCCGTGTCCTAACTCACACCCAGTCCCGGTCACCCATCACCCCCCCCGTGTCCGAACTCGCACCCAGTCCCCTCACCCATCAACCCCCCGTGTCCGCACTCGCACCCAGTCCCCTCACCCATCACCCCCCGTGTCCTAACTCACACCCAGTCCCCTCACCCATCACCCCCCCGTGTCCGCACTCGCACCCAGTCCCCTCACCCATCACCCCCCGTGCTCCCTGCCCCGTGTCCTAACTCACACCCAGTCCCGTTCACCCCTCACCCCCCGTGTCCGAACTCTCACCAAGTCCCGTTCACCCCTCACCCCCCGTGTCCGAACTCACACCAAGTCCCGTTCACCCCTCACCCCCCGTGTCCGAACTCACACCCAGTCCCGTTCACCCCTCACCCCCTGTGCTCACTGCCCCGTGTCCTAACTCACACCCAGTCCCGTTCACCCATCACCCCCTGTGCTCACTGCCCCGTGTCCTGACTCGCACCAAGTCCCGTTCACCCATCACCCCCTGTGCTCACTGCCCCGTGTCCTAACTCACACCCAGTCCCGTTCACCCATCACCCCCTGTGCTCACTGCCCCGTGTCCTAACTCACACCCAGTCCCGTTCACCCATCACCCCCTGTGCTCACTGCCCCGTGTCCTAACTCACACCCAGTCCCATTCACCCATCACCCCCTGTGCTCACTGCCCCGTGTCCTAACTCACACCCAGTCCCGTTCACCCATCACCCCCTGTGCTCAATGCCCCGTGTCCTAACTCGCACCCAGTCCCGTTCACCCCTCACCCCCCGTGTCCTAACTCACACCCAGTCCCGTTCACCCCTCACCCCCCGTGTCCTAACTCGCACCCAGTCCCGTTCACCCATCACCCCCCGTGTCCTAACTCACACCAAGTTCCGTTCACCCATCACCCCCCCCCCCCGTGTCCTAACTCACACCAAGTCCCGTTCACCCATCACCCCCCCGTGTCCTAACTCACACCAAGTCCCATTCACCCATCACCCCCTGTGCTCACTGACATACATTGGCTCCCGGTCCAGCAACACCTCAATTTTAAAATCCTCATCGTTGTTTTCAAATCCCTACAGAGTCTCGCCCCTTCCCTCTCTCCGTAACCTCCTCCAGCCCTACAACCCTCCAAGATCTCTGTAACCTCCTCCAGCCCTACAACCCTCCAAGATCTCTGTAAGCTCCTCCAGCCCTAAAGTGCAGCTCTCCCTCAGTACTGCCCCTCCGACAGTGCAGCGCTCCCTCAGTACTGCCCCTCCGACAGTGCAGCAGTCCCTCAGTACTGCCCCTCCGACAGTGCAGCAGTCCCTCAGTACTGCCCCTCCGACAGAGCAGCGCTCCCTCAGTACTGCCCCCTCCGACAGTGCAGGGCTCCCTCAGTACTGCCCCTCCGACAGTGCAGCACTCCCTCAGTACTGCCCCTCTGACAGAGCAGCGCTCCCTCAGTACTGCCCCTCCGACAGTGCAGCACTCCCTCAGTAAGCACTCCCTCAGTACTGCCCCTCCGACAGTGCAGCGCTCCCTCAGTACTGCCCCTCCGACAGTGCAGCCATTCCCTCAGTACTGCCCTCCGACAGTGCAGCGCTCCCTCAGTACTGCCCTCCGACAGTCCAGCAGTGTGTGGGGTGATGGTCGGGGGTCTGTGTGTGGGGGGTGATGGTCGGTGGGGTGTGTCGGGGTGATGGTCAGAGTGCGGTGTGTCAGTGATGGTCAGGGTGCGGTGTGTCGGGGTGATGGACGGGGTGCGGTGTGTCGGGGTGATGGTCAGGGTGCGGTGTGTCGGGGTGATGGGTCAGGGTGCGGTCGTGTCGGGGTGATGGTCAGGGTGCGGTGTGTCGGGGTGATGGTCGGGTGCGGTGTGTCGGGGTGATGGTCGGGTGCGGTGTGTCGGGGTGATGGTCGGGGTGCGGTGTGTCGGGGTGATGGTCAGTGGGGAGGTCAGGTGCGGTGTGTCGGGGTGATGGTCGGGGTGCGGTGTGTCGGGGTGATGGTCAGGGTGCGGTGTGTCGGGGTGATGGTCAGGGTGCGGTGTGTCGGGGTGATGGTCAGGGTGCGGTGTGTCGGGGTGATGGTCAGGGTGCGGTGTGTCGGGGTGATGGTCAGGGTGTGGTGTGTCGGGGTGATGGTCAGGGTGCGGTGTGTCGGGGTGATGGTCGGGGTGCGGTGTGTCGGGGTGATGGTCGGGGTGCGGTGTGTCGGGGTGATGGTCAGGGTGCGGTGTGTCGGGGTGATGGTCAGGGTGCGGTGTGTCGGGGTGATGGTCAGGGTGCGGTGTGTCGGGGTGATGGTCGGGGTGCGGTGTCGGGGTGATGGTCAGGGTGTGGTGTGTCGGGGTGACGGTCGGGGTGCGGTGTGTCGGGGTGATGGTCAGGGTGCGGTGTGTCGGGGTGATGGTCAGGGTGTGGTGTGTCGGGGTGATGGTCGGGGTGCGGTGTGTCGGGGTGATGGTCGGGGTGCGGTGTGTCGGGGTGATGGTCAGGGTGCGGTGTGTCGGGGTGATGGTCGGGGTGCGGTGTGTCGGGGTGACGGTCGGGGTGCGGTGTGTCGGGGTGATGGTCGGGGTGCGGTGTGTCGGGGTGATGGTCGGGGTGCGGTGTGTCGGGGTGATGGTCGGGGTGCGGTGTGTCGGGGTGATGGTCAGTGTGTCGGGGTGATGGTCAGGGTGCGGTGTGTCGGGGTGATGGTCAGGGTGCGGTGTGTCGGGGTGATGGTCGGGGTGCGGTGTGTCGGGGTGATGGTCAGGGTGCGGTGTGTCGGGGTGATGGTCAGGGTGCGGTGTGTCGGCGTGATGGTCGGGGTGCGGTGTGTCGGGGTGATGGTCAGGGTGCGGTGTGTCGGGGTGATGGTCAGGGTGCGGTGTGTCGGGGTGATGGTCAGGGTGCGGTGTGTCGGGGTGATGGTCAGGGTGCGGTGTGACGGGGTGATGGTCAGGGTGCGGTGTGTCGGGGTGATGGTCAGGGTGCGGTGTGTCGGGGTGATGGTCAGGGTGCGGTGTGTCGGGGTGATGGTCGGGGTGCGGTGTGTCGGGGTGATGGTCGGGGTGCGGTGTGTCGGGGTGATGGTCGGGGTGCGGTGTGTCGGGGTGATGGTCGGGGTGTGGTGTGTCGGGGTGATGGTCGGGGTGCGGTGTGTCGGGGTGATGGTCAGGGTGTGGTGTGTCGGGGTGATGGTCGGGGTGCGGTGTGTCGGGGTGATGGTCGGGGTGCGGTGTGTCGGGGTGATGGTCGGGGTGCGGTGTGTCGGGGTGATGGTCGGGGTGCGGTGTGTCGGGGTGATGGTCAGGGTGCAGTGTGTCGGGGTGATGGTCAGGGTGCGGTGTGTCGGGGTGATGGTCAGGGTGCGGTGTGTCGGGGTGATGGTCAGGGTGCGGTGTGTCGGGGTGATGGTCGGGGTGCAGTGTGTCGGGGTGATGGTCAGGGTGCGGTGTGTCGGGGTGATGGTCGGGGTGCGGTGTGTCGGGGTGATGGTCAGGGTGCGGTGTGTCGGGGTGATGGTCAGGGTGCGGTGTGTCGGGGTGATGGTCAGGGTGCGGTGTGTCGGGGTGACGGTCGGGGTGCGGTGTGTCGGGGTGATGGTCAGGGTGCGGTGTGTCGGGGTGATGGTCGGGGTGCGGTGTGTCGGGGTGATGGTCAGGGTGTGGTGTGTCGGGGTGATGGATGTGCTCAGAAATGCTGAAATGCTGCCATTATTCAACCTGTCTGTTGTTGTCACAGCACTGATTAGATGGAAGGTGCCAGAACTCAGCCCATGTTTGTCTGATTCGATCTCCCAGGGCTCCAGTCCTGTTGGAATTTCTACACATATCTCAGCCCTGCCTCGCCAGTTCAATTAAATGAATTGGAAACCATTTCAAAAGTGAAATTGCAGGTTTTCCTCAAGCGTTTTAGCAGAGCGTCTCATGGCATTTCATGAGGTGTGATGAGGAGTCTAATAAATGCCGACTAGATGCCAGACTGTAACTCACTTTCTTTAATGTTGGACGAGATTCTCCACAAGAATGTTCTAACCCTGGCTTTACAGTTTTGGAAGGAAAGGACTCGCATTTCGAGTGATTTTCCCCAGCTCAGCATTTCCTGAAGCACTTTCCAGACAGTGTTGAACTTTTGAAGTGTAGTCACTGTTGTAATGTGGGAAACAGAGCAGCCAAGTTGCGCACAGCAAGATCCCATAAACAGCAATGTAATGAACAGATAATCGGTTTCCTCGTGATGTTGGTTGAGGGATAAACATTGGCCCAGGGCACCCGGGGGAACATCGCCTGCTCTTCTTCCAATAGTGCCACGGGATATTTACACCCAACTGAGACGGCAGACGGGATCTCGGTATAATATCTCATCTGAAAGACGGCCCATCCGACAGTGCGGCGCTCCCTCAGTACTGCCCCTCCGGCAGTGCAGCACTCCCTCAGTACTGCCCCTCCGGCAGTGCGGCGCTCCCTCAGTACTGCCCCTCCGGCAGTGCGGCGCTCCCTCAGTACTGCCCCTCCGGCAGTGCGGCGCTCCCTCAGTACTGCCCCTCCGGCAATGCAGCGCTCCCTCAGTACTGCCCCCCCGACAGTGCAGCACTCCCTCAGTACTGCCCCTCCGACAGTGCAGCACTCCCTCAGTACTGCCCCTCCGACAGTGCAGCGCTCCCTCAGTACTGCCCCTCCGACAGTGCAGCACTCCCTCAGTACTGCCCCTCCGGCAGTGCAGCACTCCCTCAGTACTGCCACTCCGACAATGCAGCACTCCCTCAGTACTGCCCCTCCGACAGTGCAGCGCGCCCTCAGTACTGCCACTCCGACAATGCAGCACTCCCTCAGTACTGCCACTCCGACTGTGCAGCGCGCCCTCAGTACTGCCCCTCCGACAGTGCAGCACTCCCTCAGTACTGCCCCTCCGACAGTGCAGCACTCCCTCAGTACTGCCCCTCCGACAGTGCAGCACTCCCTCACTACTGCCCCTCCGACAGTGCAGCACTCCCTCAGTACTGCCCCTCCGACAGTGCAGCGTGCCCTCAGTACTGACCCTCCGACAGTGCAGCACTCCCTCAGTACTGCCCCTCCGGCAGTGCGGCGCTCCCTCAGTACTGCCCCTCCGGCAGTGCGGCGCTCCCTCAGTACTGCCCCTCCGGCAGTGCGGCGCTCCCTCAGTACTGCCCCTCCGGCAATGCAACGCCCCCTCAGTACTGCCCCTCCGACAGTGCAGCACTTCCTCAGTACTGCCCCTCCGACAGTGCAGCACTCCCTCAGTACTGCCCCTCCGACAGTGCAGCGCTCCCTCAGTACTGCCCCTCCGACAGTGCAGCACTCCCTCAGTACTGCCTCTCCGGCAGTGCAGCACTCCCTCAGTACTGCCCCTCCGACAGTGCAGCCCTCCCTCAGTACTGCCCCTCCGACAGTGCAGCGCTCCCTCAGTACGGCCCCTCCGACAGTGCAGCGCTCCCTCAGTACGGCCCCTCCGACAGTGCAGCACTCCCTCAGTACTGCCCGTCTGACAGTGCAGCGCTCCCTCAGCACTGCCCCTCCGACAATGCCAGCGCTCCCTCAGTACTGTCCCTCCGACAATGCAGTGCTCCCTCAGTACTGTCCCTCCGACAGTGCAGTGCTCCCTCAGTACTGTCCCTCCGGCAGTGCAGTGCTCCCTCAGTACTGTCCCTCCGACAGTGTAGCCCTCCCTCAGTGCAGTCCCTCCGACAGTGCAGCGCTCCCTCAGTACTGTCCCTCCGACAGTGCAGCGCTCCCTCAGTACTGTCACTCCAACAGCGCAGTGCTCCCTCAGTAATGCCCCCCTGAAAATACAGCACTCCCTCATTAATGTCACTCTGACAGTGCAGCGCTCCGTCAGTACTGCCCCTCCTACAGTGCAGCGCTCCCTCAGTACTGCCCCTCCAACAGTGCAGCGCACCCTCAGTACTGCCACTCCGACAATGCAGCACTCCCTCAGTACTGCCCCTCCGACAGTGCAGCACTCCCTCAGTACTGCCCCTCCGACAATGCAGTGCTCCCTCCGTACTGTCCCTCCGACAGTGTAGCCCTCCCTCAGTGCTGTCCCTCCGACAGTGCAGCCCTCCCTCAGTACTGCCGCTCCGACAGTGCAGCGCTCCCTTACTACTGTCCCTCCGACAGTGCAGCGCTCCCTCAGTACTGCCCCTCCGACAGTGCGGCGCTCCCTCAGTACTGCCCCTCCGACAGTGCAGCGCTCCCTCAGTACTGTCCCTCCGACAGTGCAGCGCTCCCTCAGTACTGTCCCTCCGGCAGTGCAGCGCTCCCTCAGTACTGTCCCTCCGATAGTGTAGCCCTCCCTCAGTGCGGTCCCTCCGACAGTGCAGCGCTCCCTCAGTACTGTCCCTCCGACAGTGCAGCCCTCCCTCAGTACTGCCCCTCCGACAGTGCAGCGCTCCCTTACTACTGTCCCTCCGGCAGTGCAGCGCTCCCTCAGTACTGCCCCTCCGACAGTGCGGCGCTCCCTCAGTACTGCCCCTCCGACAGTGCAGCGCTCCCTCAGTACTGCCCCTCCGACAATGCAGCAATCCCTCAATACTGCCACTCCAACAGCGCAGTGCTCCCTCAGTAATGCCCCCCTGAAAATACAGCACTCCCTCATTAATGTCCCTCTGACAGTGCAGCGCTCCGTCAGTACTGCCCCTCCGACAGTGCAGCGCTCCCTCAGTACTGCCCCTCCGACAGTGCAGCGCGCCCTCAGTACTGCCCCTCCGACAGTGCAGCACTCCCTCAGTACTGCCCCTCCGACAGTGCAGCACTCCCTCAGTACTGCCCCTCCGACAGTGCAGCACTCCCTCAGTACTGCCCCTCCGACAGTGCAGCGCGCCCTCAGTACTGCCCCTCCGACAGTGCAGTGCTCCCTCAGTACTGACCCTCCGACAGTGCAGTGCTCCCTCAGTACTGCCCCTCCGACAGTGCAGCGCTCCCTCAGTACTGCCCCTCCGACAGTGCAGCACTCCTTCAGTACTGCCCCTCCGACAGGGCAGCGCTACCTCAGTGCTGCCCCTCTGACAGTGCAGCAATCCCTCAGTACTGTCCCTCCGACAATGCAGCACTCCCTCAATCCTGCCACTCCAACAGCGCAGTGCTCCCTCAGTAATGCCCCCCTGAAAATACAGCACTCCCTCATTAATGTCCCTCTGACAGTGCAGCGCTCCGTCAGTACTGCTCCTCCTACAGTGCAGCACTCCCTCAGTACTGTCACTCCTAGAGTGCAGCGCTCCCTCAGTACTGTCACTCCTAGAGTGCAGTGCTCCCTCAGTACTGCCCCTCCGACAGTGCAACGCACCCTCAGTACTGCACCTCCGACAGTGCAGCGAGCCCTCAGTACTGCCACTCCGACAATGCAGCACTCCCTCAGTACTGCCCCTCCGACAGTGCAGTGCTCCCTCGGTACTGCCCCTCCGACAGTGCAGCGCTCCCTCAGTACTGCCACTCCGAAAGTGCAGCGCGCCCGCAGTACTGCCCCTCCGACAGTGCAGCGCGCCCTCTGTACTGCCCCTCCGCCAGTGCAGCACTCCCTCAGTACTGCCCCTCCGACAGTGATGCACTCCCTCAGTACTGCCCCTCCGACAGTGCAGTGCTCCTTCAGTACTGTCCCTCCGACAGTGCAGCGCTCCCTCAGTACTGTCCCTCCGACAATGCAGTGCTCCCTCAGCACTGTCCCTCCGACAGTGCAGCCCTCCCTCAGTACTGCCCCTCCGACAGTGCAGCCCTTCCTCAGTACTGCCCCTCCGACAATGCAGCGCTCCCGCAGTACTGTCCCTCCGACAATGCGGTGCGCCCTCAGTACTGTCCCTCCGACAGTGCAGCCCTCCCTCAGCACTGTCCCTCCGGCAGTGCAGCACTCCCTCAGTACTGCCCCTCCGGCAGTGCAGCACTCCCTCAGTACTGCCCCTCCGACAGTGCAGCCCTCCCTCAGTACTGCCCCTCCGACAGTGCAGCGCTCGCTCAGTACTGTCCCTCCGACAGTGCAGCGCTCCCTCAGTACTGCCCGTCTGACAGTGCAGCGCTCCCTCAGTACTGGCT
This sequence comes from Somniosus microcephalus, assembly GCF_052327205.1. NCBI lineage: Eukaryota > Metazoa > Chordata > Chondrichthyes > Squaliformes > Somniosidae > Somniosus > Somniosus microcephalus. Next base: position 372,080,059 of record NC_140989.1, on the reverse strand, counting down.
CTCCAACAATGCAGTGCTCCCTCAGTACTGTCCTTCCGACAGTGCAGTGCTCCCTCAGTACTGTCCCTCCGACAATGCAGTGCTCCCTCAGTACTGTCCCTCCGACAGTGTAGCCCTCCCTCAGTGCGGTCCCTCCGACAGTGCAGCCCTCCCTCAGTACTGCCCCTCCGACAGTGCAGCGCTCCCTCAGTACTGTCCGTCCGACAGTGCAGCACTCCCTCAGTACTGCCCCTCCGACAGTGCAGCGCTCCCTCAGTACTGCCCCTCCGACAGTGCAGCACTCCTTCAGTACTGCCCCTTCGACAGGGCAGCGCTCCCTCAGTACTGCCCCTCTGACAGTGCAGCACTCCCTCAGTACTGTACCTCCGACAATGCAGCACTCCCTCAATACTGCCAATCCAACAGCGCAGTGCTCCCTCAGTAATGCCCCCCTGAAAATACAGCACTCCCTCATTAATGTCCCTCTGAGTGCAGCGATCCGTCAGTACTGCCCCTCCTACAGTGCAGCGCTCCCTCAGTACTGCCACTCCGACAATGCAGCACCCCCTCAGTACTGCCACTCCGACAGTGCAGCGCGCCCTCAGTACTGCCCCTCCGACAGTGCAGCGCTCCCTCAGTACTGCCACTCCGACAATGCAGCGCGCCCTCAGTACTGCCCCTCCGACAGTGCGGCGCGCCCTCAGTACTGCCCCTCCGACAGTGCGGCGCTCCCTCAGTACTGACCCTCCGACAGTGCAGCGCGCCCTCAGTACTGACCCTCCGACAGTGCAGCGCTCCCTCAGTACTGCCCCTCCGACAGTGCAGCTCTCCCTCAGTACTGACCCTCCGACAGTGCAGTGCTCCCTCAGTACTGTCCCTCCGACAATGCAGTGCTCCCTCAGTACTGTCCCTCCGACAGTGCAGCCCTCCCTCAGTACTGCCCCTCCGACAGTGCAGCCCTCCCTCAGTACTGCCCCTCCGACAGTGCAGCCCTCCCTCAGTACTGCCCCTCCGACAGTGCAGCCCTACCTCAGTACTGCCCCTCCGACAATGCAGCGCTCCTGCAGTACTGTGCCTCCGACAATGCAGTGATCCCTCAGTACTGTCCCTCCGACAGTGCAGCCCTCCCTCAGCACTGTCCCTCCGGCAGTGCAGCACTCCCTCAGTACTGCCCCTCCGGCAGTGCAGCACTCCCTCAGTACTGCCTCTCCGACAGTGCAGCCCTCCCTCAGTACTGCTCCTCCAACAGTGCCACGCTCCCTCAGTACTGTCCCTCCGACAGTGCAGCCCTCCCTCAGCACTGCCCCTCCGACAATGCAGTGCTCCCTCAGTACTGTCCCTCCGACAATGCAGTGCTCCCTCAGTCCTGCCCCTCCGACAACGCAGTGCTCCCTCAGTACTGTCCCTCCGACAGTGCAGCCATCCCTCAGTATTGTCCCTCCGACAGCGTAGCCCTCCCTCAGTACTGCCCCTCCGACAGTGCAGCGCTCCCTCAGTACTGTCCCTCCGACAATGCAGTGCTCGCTCAGTACTGTCCCTCCGACAGCGTAGCCCTCCCTCAGTACTGTCCCTCCGACAGTGCGGCGCTCCCTCAGTACTGCCCCTCCGACAGTGCTGCGCTCCCTCAGTACTGTCCCTCCGACAGTTCAGTACTGTCCCTCCGACAGTGTAGCACTCCCTCAGTACTGCCCCTCCGACAGTGCGGCGCTCCCTCAGTACTGCCCCTCCGACAGTGCAGCACTCCTTCAGTACTGTCCCTTTGACAGTGCAGCTCTCCCTCAGTACTGACCCTCCGACAGTGCAGTGCTCCATCAGTACTGCCCCTCCGACAGTGCAGTGCTCCCTCAGTACTGCCCCTCCGACAGTGCAGCTCTCCCGCAGTACTGACCCTCCGACAGTGCAGCGCGCCCTCAGTACTGCCCGGCTGAAAATACAGCACTCCCTCATTAATGTCCCTCTGACAGTGCAGCGCTCCGTCAGTACTGCCCCTCCTACAGTGCAGGACTCCCTCAGTACTGTCACTCCTAGAGTGCAGCGGTCCCTCAGTACTGCCCCTCCGACAGTGCAGCGCGCCCTCAGTACTGCCACTCCGACAATGCAGCACTCCCTCAGTACTGCCACTCCGACTGTGCAGCGCGCCCTCAGTACTGCCCCTCCGACAGTGCAGCACTCCCTCAATACTGCACCTCCGACAGTGCAGCACTCCCTCAGTACTGCCCCTCCGACAGTGCAGCCCTCCCTCAGTACTGCCCCTCCGACAGTGCAGCCCTTCCTCAGTACTGTCCCTCCGACAATGCAGTGCTCCCTCAGTACTGTCCCTCCGACAGTGCAGCCCTCCCTCAGCACTGTCCCTCCGGCAGTGCAGCACTCCCTCAGTACTGCCCCTCCGGCAGTGCAGCACTCCCTCAGTACTGCCCCTCCAACAGTGCAGCGCTCCCTCAGTACTGTCCCTCCGACAATGCAGTGCTCCCTCAGCACTGTCCCTCCGACAGTGCAGCCCTCCCTCAGTACTGCCCCTCCGACAGTGCAGCGCTCCCTCAGTACTGCCCGCCTGACAGTGCAGCGCTCCCTCAGTACTGTCCCTCCGACAATGCAGTGCTCGCTCAGTACTGTCCCTCCGACAGTGCAGCCCTCCCTCAGCACTGCCCCTCCGACAATGCAGTGCTCCCTCAGTACTGTCCCTCCGACAATGCAGTGCTCCCTCAGTCCTGTCCCTCCGACAATGCAGTGCTCCCTCAGTACTGTCCCTCCGACAGTGCAGCCCTCCCTCAGCACTGTCCCTCCGGCAGTGCAGCGCTCCCTCAGTACTGTCCCTCCGACAATGCAGTGCTCCCTCAGTACTGCCCCTCTGACAGTGCAGCGCTCCCTCAGTACTGTCCCTCCGACAGTGCAGCACTCCCTCAGTACTGCCCCTCCGACAGTGCGGCGCTCCCTCAGTACTGCCCCTCCGACAGTGCAGCACCCCTTCAGTACTGTCCCTTCGACAGTGCAGCGCTCCCTCAGTACTGCCCCCCGACAGTGCAGCTCTCCCTCAGTACTGACCCTCCGACAGTGCAGTGCTCCATCAGTACTGACCCTCCGACAGTGCAGTGCTCCCTCAGTACTGCCCCTCTGACAGTGCAGCTCTCCCTCAGTACTGACACTCCGACAGTGCGGCACTCCCTCAGTACTGCCCCTCCGACAGTGCAGCGCGCCCTCAGTACTGCGTCTCCGACAGTGCAGCGCTCCCTCAGTACTGCCCCTCCGACAGTGCAGCACTCCCTCAGTACTGCCCCTCCGAGAGTGCAGCACTCCCTCAGTACTGCCCCTCCGAGAGTGCAGCACTCCCTCAGTACTGCCCCTCCGACAGTGCAGCCCTCCCTCAGCACTGTCCCTCCGGCAGTGCAGCGCTCCCTCAGTACTGTCCCTCCGACAATGCAGTGCTCCCTCAGTACTGTCCCTCCGACAGTGTAGCCCTCCCTCAGTACTGTCCCTCCGACAGTGCAGCTTTCCCTCAGTACTGCCCCTCCGACAGTGCAGCGCTCCCTCAATACTGCCCCCCTGAAAATACAGCACTCCCTCATTAATGTCCCTCTGACAGTGCAGCGCTCCGTCAGTACTGTCCCTCCTACAGTGCAGGACTCCCTCAGTACTGTCACTCCTAGAGTGCAGCGGTCCCTCAGTACGGCCCCTCCGACAGTGCAGCGCGCCCTCAGTACTGACCCTCCGACAGTGCAGTGCTCCCTCGGTACTGACCCTCCGACAGTGCAGCACTCCCTCAGTACTGCCCCTCCGACAGTGCAGCACTCCCTCAGTACTGCCCCTCCGACAGTGCAGCGCTTCCTCAGTACTGCCCCTCCGACAGTGCAGCATGCCCTCAGCACTGTACCTCCTACAGTGCAGCACTCCCTCAGTACTGCCCCTCCGACAGTGCAGCGCTCCCTCAGTACTGAACCCGAAGTTTCAGCCTGGATTATGGGCTCTTGTCTCTGGAGTGGAACTTGAATCCCTTTACCTTCTCTGCACTAAGGAGAACAATTCCAGCTTCTCCAGTCTCTCCACATACCTGAATTCCCTCATCCTGAAGAATTATACAGAATGTACATCACAGGAACAGGCCATTCGGCCCCTCTGCTCCGTGCCGCTGTTTCTGCTCCACACCAGCCTCCTCCCACCCGTCTTCACCTCACCCTATCACCATATCCTTCTATTCCTTTCTCCCTCATGTGTTTATCCAGCTTCCCCTTAAATGTATCTCTGCTCTTCGCCTCAACCACTCCCTGTGGTAGCGAGTTCCACATTCTCACCACTCTGGGTAAAGAAGTTTCTCTTGAATTCCCGATTGGATTTATTACTGACTGTCTTATATTTATGGCCCCTAGTTCTGGTCTCCCCCACAAATGGAAACATCTTCTCTACGTCTACCCTATCGAACCCCTTCATAATTTTAAAGTTCTCCTTCAGGTCACCCCTCGGCCTTCTCTTTTCTAGAGAAAAGAGCCCCAGCCTGTTCAATCTATCCTGATAGGTAGAACCTCTCAGCTCTGGTATCAGCCGTGTGAATCTTATTTTGCACCTTCTCCAGTGCTTCTATATACTTTTTATAATATGGAGACCAGAACTGTGCACAGTGCTCCAAGTGTGGTCTAACCAAGGTATATGGAGAGACTGTGCACAGTGCTCCAAGTGTGGTCTAACCAAGGTATACGGAGAGACTGTGCACAGTGCTCCAAGTGTGGTCTAACCAAGGTATACGGAGAGACTGTGCACAGTGCTCCAAGTGTGGTCTAACCAAGGTATACGGAGAGACTGTGCACAGTGCTCCAAGTGTGGTCTAACCAAGGTATACGGAGAGACTGTGCACAGTGCTCCAAGTGTGGTCTAACCAAGGTATACGGAGAGACTGTGCACAGTGCTCCAAGTGTGGTCTAACCAAGGTATATGGAGAGACTGTGCACAGTGCTCCAAGTGTGGTCTAACCAAGGTATATGGAGAGACTGTGCACAGTGCTCCAAGTGTAGTCTAACCAAGGTATATGGAGAGACTGTGCACAGTGCTCCCAGTGTGGTCTAACCAAGGTATACGGAGACCAGAGCTGTGCACAGTGCTCCAAGTGTGGTCTAACCACGGTATATGGAGAGACTGTGCACAGTGCTCCAAGTGTGGTCTAACCAAGGTATATGGAGACCAGAACTGTGCACAGTGCTCCAAGTGTGGTCTAACCAAGGTATACAGAGACCAGAACTGTACGCAGTGCTCCAAGTGTGGTCTAACCAAGTTACACAGAGACCAGAACTGTACGCAGTGCTCCAAGTGTGGTCTAATCAAGGTATACAGAGACCAGAGCTGTGCACAGTGCTCCAAGTGTGGTCTAACCAAGGTATATGGAGACCAGAACTGTGCACAGTGCTCCAAGTGTGGTCTAACCAAGGTATACAGAGACCAGAACTGTGCACAGTGCTCCAAGTGTGGTCTAACCAAGGTTCGATACAAGTTTATCGCAACTTCACTGCTTTTCAATTCTATCCTCTAGAGCTGACCGCCAGGGCTTGATTTGCTTTTTTATGGCCTTATTAACCTGCGTCGGTACTTTCAGTGACCTGTGTATCTGTACACCCCGACCCTCTGCTCCTCTCCCCATGTAGACTCTTATTTTCCCAGCAGTATGTGGCCTCCTTATCCTTCTGACCAAAATGCACCACCTCACATTTATCTGTATTGAAATTCATTTTGCCAATAACACGACCATTCCGCAAGTTTATTAATGTCTCCCTGTATTTTGTCGCAATTGATTGTGTTCATTCAGGAACGAGTGACGTATTAAATCCATGCATTTCAGTGCCACTTGCAGTTTAATTTATTCATTCAATCTTAAAAAGAATTGGGAATTTTCACAGCCCCGATCATTAATCCGTTCAGGCCTCAGCGTTACTGGTGAGCTGCGGGACTCAGTTACACAGTAACAGCTGTCTCGTAACACTGCTTGTAAATTCAAATTGACAGTCTCGTTAAACCGGCAAATGTATTGACACAGGCTTTGAAATGTTGCTGTTTACAATCCACAAGCCACTAATCAGCTCCCCATTCCAGAGAGCGAGCGGCTGAAAATTGCCAATGGTCTGTGGTTAGACTTTCGATCTGCTCCAGATGAGCGGGAATACTGGTGTGGAGTCCAGAACAACTGTGGGAAATATGTTCATCATTATCCTGTGGGATTGGGATCACTCAGTCGCTACCGTTGCGCTGTTTATTGAGGCATGTGTCTAAAGTACTTCTACATCTCTGCTGTATCCACGGCGACAGCTCCATCCCACTCTCGCATTCAGAATCCAGACCCTGAATAGCAGAGCATCCATACCCTGCACTGCACAGAAAGGCAGATCCATTAACCCTTAGATGCCCCTGAGAAAGTCAAATAGATGTTGCGCATTGTTCGAATCCCATGTCAGCCGTGGTTAAGTGGGCAGCACTCTGATTCAGGAGGTGATGGGTTCAAGTCCCACTCCAGGGACTTGAGCAGAAAATCCAGGCCGACACTCCCAGTGTAGTACTGAGGGAGCGCCGGACTGTCGGAGGGGCAGTACTGAGGGAGCACCGGACTGTCGGAGGGGCAGTACTGAGGGAGCGCTGCACTGTCGGAGGGGCAGTACTGAGGGAGCGCTGCACTGTCGGAGGGGCAGTACTGAGGGAGCGCCGGACTGTCGGAGGGGCAGTACTGAGGGAGCGCCGGACTGTCGGAGGGGCAGTACTCAGGGAGCGCCGCACTGTCAGAGGGGCAGTACTGAGGGAGCGCTGCACTGTGGGAGAGGCAGTACTGAGGGAGTGCTGCACTGTCGGAGGGTCAGTACTGAGGGAGCGCTGCACTTTCGGAGGGGCAGTACTGAGGGAGCGCTGCACTGTCGGAGGGGCAGTACTGAGGGAGTGCTGCACTGTCAGAGGGTCAGTACTGAGGGAGCGCTGCACTTTCGGAGGGGCCGTACTGAGGGAGTGCTGCACTGTCGGAGGGGCAGTACTGAGGGAGCGCTGCACTGTCGGAGGGGCAGTACTGAGGGAGTGCTGCACTGTCGGAGGGGCCGTACTGAGGGAGCGCTGCGCTGTCGGAAGGGCAGTACTGAGGGAGCGCCGCACTGTGGGAGGGGCAGTACTGAGGGAGCGCCGCACTGTTGGAGGGTCAGTACTGAGGGAGCGCCGCACTGTCGGAGGGGCAGTACTGAGGGAGTGCTGCACTGTTGGAGGGGCAGTACTGAGGGAGCGCTGCACTGTCGGAGGGGCAGTACTGTGGGAGTGATGCACTGTCGGAGGGGCAGTACTGGGGGAGTGCCGCACTGTCGGAGGGGCAGTACTGAGGGAGTGCCGCACTGTCGGAGGGGCAGTACTGAGGGAGCGCTGCACTGTCGGAGGGGCAGTACTGAGGGAGCGCTGCACTGTCGGAGGGGCAGTACTGAGGGAGCGCTGCACTGTCGGAGGGGCAGTACTGAGGGAGTGCTGCACTGTCGGAGGGGCAGTACTGAGGGAGCGCTGCACTGTCGGAGGGGCAGTACTGAGGGAGCGCTGCACTGTGGGAGGGGCAGTACTGAGGTAGCGCCGGACTGTCGGAGGGGCAGTACTGAGGGAGCGCTGCACTGTTGGAGGGGCAGTTCTGAGGGAGTGCTGCACTGTCGGAGGGGCAGTACTGAGGGAGCACTGTCGGAGGAGCAGTACTGAAGGAGCGCTGCACTATTGGAGGGGCAGTACTGAGGGAGCGCTGCACTGTCAGAGGGGCAGTACTGAGGGAGTGCTGCACTGTCGGAGGGGCAGTACTGAGGGAGCGCCGCACTGTCGGAGGGTCAGCACTGAGGGAGCACTGCACTGTCGGAGGGGCAGTACTGAGGGAGCGCTGCACCGTCGGAGGGTCAGTACTGAGGGAGCGGTGCACTGTCGGAGGGGCAGTACTGAGGGAGCGCTGCGCTGTCGGAGGGGCAGTACTGAGGGAGCGCCGCACTGTCGGAGGGGCAGTACTGAGGGAGTGCTGCACTGTCGGAGGGGCAGTACTGAGGGAGCGCCGCACTGTCGGAGGGTCAGTACTGAGGGAGCACTGCACTGTCGGAGGGGCAGTCATGAGGGAGCGCTGCACCGTCGGAGGGTCAGTACTGAGGGAGCGCCGCACTGTCGGAGGGGCAGTACTGATGGAGCGCCGCACTGTCGGAGGGGCAGTACTGAGGGAGTGCTGCACTGTTGGAGGGGCAGTACTGAGGGAGCGCTGCACTGTTGGAGGGGCAGTACTGAGGGAGAGCTGCACTGTCGGAGGGGCAGTACTGAGGGAGCGCTGCACTGTCGGAGGGGCAGTACTGAGGGAGCGCTGCACTGTCGGAGGGGCAGTACTGAGGGAGCGCTGCACTGTCGGAGGGGCAGTACTGAGGGAGTGCTGCACTGTCGGAGGGGCAGTACTGAGGGAGCGCTGCACTGTCGGAGGGGCAGTACTGAGGGAGCGCTGCACTGTGGGAGGGGCAGTACTGAGGGAGCGCCGGACTGTGGGAGGGGCAGTACTGAGGGAGCGCCGGACTGTCGGAGGGGCAGTACTGAGGGAGCGCCGCACTGTCAGAGGGGCAGTACTGAGGGAGCGCTGCACTGTGGGAGGGGCAGTACTGAGGGAGCGCTGCACTGTGGGAGGGGCAGTACTGAGGGAGCGCTGCACAGTCGGAGGGGCAGTACTGAGGGAGCGCCGCACTGTCGGAGGGGCAGTACTGAGGGAGCGCCGCACTGTCGGAGGGTCGGTACTGAGGGAGCACCGCACTGTCGGAGGGGCAGTACTGAGGGAGCACTGCACTGTCGGAGGGTCAGTACTGAGGGAGCGCTGCACTGTCGGAGGGGCAGTACTGAGGGAGCACTGCACTGTTGGAGGGTCAGTACTGAGGGAGTGCTGCACTGTCGGAGGGTCAGTACTGAGGGAGCGCTGCACTGTCGGAGGGGCAGTACTGAGGGAGCGCTGCACAGTCGGAGGGTCAGTACTGAGGGAGTGCTGCACTGTCGGAGGGTCAGTACTGAGGGAGCGCTGCACTGTCGGAGGGGCAGTACTGAGGGAGCGCTGCACTGTCGGAGGGGCAGTACTGAGGGAGTGCTGCACTGACAGAGGTGCCATCTTTCGGATGAGACATTAAACCGTGGCCCCATCTGCCCTCTCGTGGATGTAAACACTCCCAGGGCCAGTGTTTTGGAGGACGGGGCCGCTCTCCCCGGTGTCCTGGGCAATGTTTAATGCTCAACCAGTGTCTTTAAACAGATTATCGGTCGTTATCTCAAGCTGTTTGTGGGAGCTTGCTGTGCGCAAATTAGCTGCTGCGTTTTCTACATTACAACAGTGACTGCGCTTCAACAGCACTTCATTGCCTGTACAGCACTTGGAGACATCCTGCGGTGGTGAAAGGCGCTCTAGAAATGCAAGTTCTTTCTTTCTATGTTATGTCGTTGAATGGTGAAGTGTATTTGGGAAGTTGGTTGTCCGGTGATGTTCTAACGTGATGTGTCTCTGTTTTTTCAGGGTGATATCCAGCAACTGTTAATTGTAGCTGATCCCCGTGCGGCCTATGATTACTGCGAATATTACAGCCCCGACTGTAACAGCCCTCTGCCCAACATCCCCCAGGCCCAGGAAGCCCAAGTGAATGAGGTCAGTAACACGTCTAATATCAGCTGATAGCTGCCCTCCTGGCCTTGTGAGAAAACTGCAACTGGAGCAAGACTATAGGGTGTTATAGTGTGTTATAGTGTGAGTCTGAGTGTGTGTGAGTGTGAGACTGCGAGTGTGTGTGAGACTGCAAGTGAGTGTGTGTGTGTGTGTGATTGAGTGAGTGTGTGAGACTGCGAGTGAGTGTGTGTGAGTGAGTGTGTGAGTGAGTGTGTGTGAGTGACTGTAAGTGAGCGTGAGTGTGAGACTGAGTGAGTGTGAGACTGAGTGTGAGACTGTGAGTGAGAGAGACTGAGTGTGTGAATGAGGGTGTGAGACTGTGAGTGGGTGTGTCAGTGAGTGTGTGAGACTGCGAGTGAGTGTGAGACTGAGTGTGTGTGTGTGAGTGAGTGTGTGTGAGTGACTGTAAGTGAGTGTGAGACTGAGTGAGTGTGAGACTGTGAGTGAGAGAGACTGAGTGTGTGTGAATGAGGGTGTGAGACTGAGTGGGTGTGAGTGTGTGATTGTGAGAGTGTGTGAGTGAATCTGAGTGTGTGAGTGAGTCTGAGTGTGTGAGTGAGCATGTGTGTGTGTAAGTTAGTGTGTGTGTGTGTGTGTGTGTGTGTGAGAGAGAGAGAGAGTGGCATGGATTGAAAATTGGTTAACAGACAGGAAGCAGAGAGTAGGAATAAATGGGTCTTTTTTGGGGTGGCAGGCGGTGACTAGTGGGGGTACCGCAGGGATCAGTGCTTGGGCCCCAGCTATTCACAATATATCTCAATGATTTGGATGAGGGAACCAAATGTAATATTTCCAAGTTTGCTGACGACAGGAAACTAGATGGGATTGTGAGTTGTGAGGAGGATGCAAAGAGGCTTCAAGGCGATTTAGACAAGTTGAGTGAGTGGGCAAATACATGGCAGATGCAGTATAACGTGAATAAATGTGAAGTTATCCACTTCAGTAGGAAAAACAGAAAGGCAGAGTATTATTTAAATGGTGATCGGTTGGGATATGTTGATGTACAAAGGGACCTGGGTGTCCTCGTACACCAGTCACTGAAAGCAAACATGCAGGTACAGCAAGCAGTTAGGAAGGCAAATGGTATGTTGGCCTTCATTGCAAGAGGATTTGAGTACAGGAGCAAGGATGTCTTACTACAGTTGTACAGGGCCTTGGTGAGACCACACCTGGAGTACTGTGTGCAGTTTTGGTCTCCTTACCTAAGAAAGGATATACTTGCCATAGAGGGAGTGCAGCGAAGGTTCACCAGACTGATTCCTGGGATGGCAGGACTGTCGTATGAGGAGAGATTGGGTCGACTAGGCCTGTATTCACTAGAGTTTAGAAGAATGAGAGGGGATCTCATTGAAACGTATAAAATTCTGACAGGGCTAGACAGACTGGATGCAGGGAGGATGTTTCCCCTGGCTGGGGGGTCTAGAACCAGGGGTCACAGTCTCAGGATACGGGGTAGGACATTTAGGACTGAGATGAGGAGAAATTTCTTCACTCAGATGGTGGTGAACCTGTGGAATTCTCTACCACAGAAGGCTGTGGAGGCCAAGTCACTGAATATATTTAAGAAGGAGATAGATAGATTTCTAGACACAAAAGGCATCAAGGGGTATGGGGAGAGAGCGGGAATATGGTATTGAGATAGAGGATCAGCCATGATCATTGAATGGTGGAGCAGGCTCGAAGGGCCGAATGGCCCACTCCTGCTCCTATTTTTCTATGTTTCTATGTGTGTGTGTGTGAGAGAGTTTGTGAGTGTTTGAGAGTGTGAGTGTGTGTGTGTGTGTGTGAGAGAGTTTGTGAGTGTTTGAGAGTGTGAGTGTGTGTGTGTGTGTGTGAGAGAGAGAGTGTGAGTGTGTGTGTGCGTGCTGTTCGTGTACAATTCGAGTGTGTGTCAGTTTCCTTCCTACATTATATTTACACCATCCTTATCCTGAGTTAATATCAACAGTATAATACCTGTATCACTAGAGACTCAGCTTACAAGGGCCCAAGCTGATAAAGTTTTATATTTCTATCTATCTATCTATCTCTGTCTATCTCTCTCTCTAATTGTTTCTGTCTCTCTCCCTGTCTCTCTCCCTGTCTCTCTCTCCCTGTCTCTCTCTCCCTGTCTCTCTCTCCCTGTCTCTCTCTCCCTGTCTCTCTCTCTCCCTGTCTCTCTCTCTCTCTGTCTCTCTCTCTGTCTCGCTCTCTGTCTCTCTCTCTCTCTGTCTCTCTCTCTCTGTCTCTCTCTCTCTCTCTGTCTCTCTCTCTCTCTGTCTCTCTCTCTGTCTCTCTCTCTGTCCCTCTCTCTCTCTGTCCCTCTCTCTCTCTGTCCCTCTCTGTCTCTCTCTCTCTCTCTCTCTCTCTGTCTCTCTCTCTCTCTCTCTCGTCTCTCTGTCTCTCTCTCTGTCTCTCTCTCTCTCTCTCTCTGTCTCTCTCTCTCTCTCTGTCTCTCTCTCTCTCTCTGTCTCTCTCTCTCTCTCTCTCTCTCTCTCTCTGTCTCTCTCTCTAGTCCTTGATTTATGGGGAATGCCAGTCTCGTTTTATATGTTACGCAACGCTGCTGGTTTTCAGTTTTCACAGATAAGCACCTGGAATCTAATAAAACCCAAATCTCTGGGAAAAATCCCACAAATTGCTTGTAAACATAGAAACATAGAAGATAGGAGCAGGAGTAGGCCATTTCGGCCCCTCGAGCCTGCTCTGCCATTCAATGCGATAATGGCTGATCATCCAAATTCAGTACCCGGTCCCTGCTTTCTCCCCATACCCCTTGATCCCTTTAGCCTTAAGAAATATATCCAACTCCTTCTTGAATGTATTTAATGAATTGGCCTCTACTGCCTTCTGTGGTAGAGAATTCCACAGGTTCACCACTCTCTGGGTGAAGAAATTCCTCCTCATTTCAGTCCTAAATGGCTTACCCCTTATCCTTAGACTGTGACCCCTGGTTCTGGACTCTCAGACCATCGGAACATCCTTCCTGCATCTCGTCTGTCCAGTCCTGTCAGAATTTTATAAGTTTCAATGAGATCCCCTCTCATTCTTCTAAACTCCAGCGAGTATAAGCCCAATCGACCTAATCTCTCCTCATACGTCATTCCTGTCATCCCAGGTATCAGTCTGGTGAATCTTCGCTGCACTCCCTCCATGGCAGGAACATCCTTCCTCAGATAAGGCGACCAAAACTGCACACAATACTCAAGGTGCGGTCTCACCAAGGCCCTGTACAACTGTAGCAAGACATCCTTGTTCCTGTACTCAGTTGTACTTGTAATAAAGCAATGTTTGACGTGTGTCGGTGTAACGCAGGGAACCTGATTAAAACCAATCTCTCTGTCGAGGAGAGCTGTCCCTAATTTGAGCCCAATGTTCCGAACGTCTTGCAGTGTACACGGTTTATTGAGTATCACCGTAAACAGCTAGAAGCAAGTACAACTTTAAGATGTGGTTCTCTCTCTTATTTCTCACGCACACTTCACGATCTCGCTTGGCTACAATGCTGTGTCTGCAGGGTGAGCTTTGGGTCTTTGCACGAACGCTCCATAGCAAGGCACAGGAAGAAGAATGCTGAGAGGATGGGACAATGTACTTGGTCCAAACATCTTGTGTTGTTTGTTTGACCTGCTTTGCGTTTGCTTCAGTTTTTAACGTATCAATATCTGCACAGTTGGGAGATACCCGGACTCTCTCTGACATTTTGCACATAAGATTCAGAACAAAGTCTGAATTTTTGAAACAAAGATGTCCCAGCCATAGCAAGCAGTCCACACAGGCTGGCCAATTCTAAAAAAAATAGTTCTCAGGATGTGGGCCTCGCTGGCACGGCCGGCATTTATTGCCCATCCCCAGTTGCCCTGAGAAGGTGGGGGTGGGTCTTCTTCTTGAACCGCGGGGAGCGGGTTTGATACAAACTGAGGGTCTCGCTCGGCCCCTTCAGAGGGCAGTTCAGAGTCAACCAGGCTGGTGTGGGACTGGAGTCACATATAGGCCCAGACCGGGTAAGGACGGCAGGTTTCCTTCCCTAAAGGACATCAGTGAACCCGTTGGGTTTTTAGACAATCCGACAGTTTCATGGTCACTTTGACTGATCCCAGATTTCAAATTCTCAAACTACCCTGGTGAGTTTTGAACTCATGTTGTCAGGATTATTCTCAGTATGATTCCAATGGGCAGTGTCCTCGGCCCAACCATCTTCAGCTGCTTCACCAATGACCTTCCCTCCAACATAAGGTCAGAAATGGGGATGTTTTCTGATGACTGCACAGTGTTCAGTGCTATTCACAACTCCTCAGATATTGAAGTAGTCCATGCCCACATCCGTGCAACAAGACCTGAACAACGTTCAGGCTTGGGCTGATATGTGGCAGGTAACATTCGCGCCACAGAAGTGCCAGGCAATGACTATCTCCAACAAGCGAGAGTCCAACCACCTCCCCTTGACATTCAATGGCATTACCATCGCCGAATCCCCCACTATCAACATCCTGGGGGTCACCATTAACCAGAAACTTAACTGGACCAGCCACATAAATACTGTGGCAACAAGAGCAGGTCAGAGGCTGGGTATTCTGCGGTGAGTGTCTCACCTCCTGACTCACCAAAGCCTTTCCACCATCTACAAGGCACAACTCAGGAGTGTGATGGAATACTCTCCACTTGTCTGGATGAGTGCAGCTCCAACAACACTCAAGAAGCTCGACACCTTCCAGGACAAAGCAGCCCGCTTGATTCGCACCCCATCCACCACCTTAAAAATTTACTCCCTCCACCACCGGCGTACCGTGGCTGCAGTGTGTACCATCTACAAGATGCACTACAGTAACTCACCAAGGCTTCTTCGGCAGCACCTCCCAAACCCGCAACCTCTTCCACCTAGAAGGACAAGGGCAGCAGGCGCATGGGAACACCACCACCTCCAAGTTCCCCTCCAAGTTACACACCATCCTGACTTGGAAATATATCGCCGATCCTTCATCGTCGCTGGGTCAAAATCCTGGAACTCCCTCCCTAACAGCACTGTGGGAGCACCTTCACCACACGGACTGCAGCGGTTCAAGAAGGCGGCTCACCACCACCTTCTCGAGGGCAATTAGGGATGGGCAATAAATGCCGGCCTTGCCAGCGACGCCCAAATCCCATAAATGAATTTCAAAAAATTCAAAAATCTATCCCGATATCTTTGGAATGAAGATTCCAGCCTGGAAACAGCGGTTTACAACATGAAAACACAACCCCTGCCGGCATCCGTATGACATTTCTCTGTGCCCTGACTCCATCTTTGTTAAGAGCAGAAACAGGAATGTTGTGCAAACACTTTGAGATTTCGCATGTCAATGCGACAGTCCTCTCCAGACTTTATCACTTTACATTAGAATGGTAGAATCATAGACGGATCCAGCACAGAAGGAGGCCATTCGGCCCATCGTGTCTGTGCCGGCTCTTTGAAAGAGCTCTCCAATTAGTCCCACTCCCTGCTCTTTCCCCACAGCCCTGCAAATCTCTTCCCTTCAAGCATTTCTCCAATTCCCTTTTGAAAGTTCCTGTTGAATCTGCTTCCACCGCCCCTTCAGGCAGCGCATTCCAGATCACAACAACTCGCTGTAAAAACATTCTCCTCATCTCCCCTCTGGTTCTTTTGCCAATTCCCTTCACTCTGTGTCCTCTGGTTACCGACCCTCCTGCCACTGGAAACAGTTTCTCCTTATTTACTCGATCAAAACACTTCATAATTTTGAACACCTCTATTAAATCTCCCCTTAACCGTCTCTGCTCTAAGGAGAACAATCCCAGCTTCTCCAGTCTCTCCACATCACTGAAGTTCCTCATCCCTGGCACCATTCTAGTGAATCTCCTCTGCACCCTCTCCAAGGCCTTGACACCCTTCCTAAAGTGTGGTGCCCAGAATTGGACACAATACTCCAGCTGGGGCCTCACCAGAGATTTATAAAGGTTTAGCATAACTTCCTGGCTTTTGTACTCCATTCCTCTATTTATAAAGCTCAGGATCCCATATGCTTTCTTAATGACCTTCTCAACTTGTCCTGCCCCTTCAAAGATTTATATTATCAAGGTGACTAGGACTGTGACTGACCAGAGTTTATACGAAAGTACGAAACACAATGGAGAGGAACAGCCCCTCTGCTCTATCCAGCCTCTCCCTTGTCCATCGGGATACAGACACTGCCCACCCCCTCCTCACCCTGAAACCATGGGATGTCCAGGAGATCACCCTGCTCCACATTAATCTCATATAGAACATGCCATTTGTACAAGGGTTCATTTCTCGAGGGTTCGGATTGAAAAGCAGAGAAATTGGGCCACACTTGGACTTGCTCTACTTGCAGTTCTGGTCTCCAGATTATAAAAAGGATATAGAGACACTGGAGAAGGTGCAAAATAAGATTCACACGGATAATACCAGAACTGCGAGGTTCTAACTATCAGGAAAGATTGAACAGGCTGGGGCTCTTTTCTCTGGGAAAGAGATGCTGAGGGGGGACCTGATCGAGGTCTTTAAGATTATGAAAGGGTTCGATAGGGTAGACGTAGAGAAGATGCTTCCACTTGTGGGGGAGACCAGAACTAGGGGCCATAAAAATAAGATAGTCACTGATAAATCCAATCGGTAATTCAGGAGAACCACCTTTACCCAGAGAGTGGTGAGAATGTGGAACTCGCTCCCACAGGGAGTGGTTGAGGAGAATAGCACAGATGTATTGAAGGGGAAGCTGGATAAACACATGAGGGAGAAGGGAATAGAAGGATATGGTGATAGGGTGAGATGAGGAAGGACGGGAGGAGGCTCGAGTGGAGCAGAAACACCGGCACGGCGCAGTGGGGCCGAATGGCCTGTTGCTGTGCTGTAGACTCGGTGTAATTCTATGTAAGGTGATCTCAGCCCCCAGCAGCAACAGGTACAACTCACACTCAAAGAGATTTAACGACTCACATTACACACCGAGATCGCTTTGCTTAAACCCGCGCTGTTCCGATTACACACTGTGGAGTTACACTGAGTCCATATGTTCACTCCCAGTGGAATGATTTGGGATTCACTTAAAGTAGTTTTAAGACCTCTTCCATTACAGGAACTTTAGGAGCAGGAGGAGGCCATTCAGCCCCTCGAGTCTGTTCTGCCATTCAATTAGATCAAGGCTGATCGGTAGCTGAACTCCATTTAGCTGCCTTTGCTCCACATCCCTCAATACCCAACAAAAATCCATCCATCTCAGTCTGGAAAGCTCCAATTAACCCCCAGCCTCCACAGCTTTTTCATCCCAAGGACGGTTGTATAAAAGCCATTAGATTCTGATCAATCTGGAACCGTTTGTGAAGCAGGAGCTGGTTAAAGGGGCAGGGGGTTGGAGGTGCCCGAGGGGCAGTATCAGGGATCGTGGTGTTGGACTCGCCATGAACTTTTGATTGGTGTATTTACTGTTGGGGAGGGGTTTCCGCTCACTGTCCCACACACCAAGCTCAGCTGCCTGTGATCAGAGAACTCTGCTCTGTAAAAAAAAACCATTGGCCCATCTCAGTAAGGGTGCTCACTCGCTCTGTCTGCTCCCCATCACTGGAGGAATCGCTGCACTCACGCTGTCAAATAAATCCTCCCATTGCTGCTTATGTCTGGTGCTCCCAGGAGCAGCGGGCTGTATTTCATTCGCAGCTTACTTTGTTTGCCTGTCCTTATTCTCCAGGCTTGTTCTTGGCATCGATTTAACCGTGCGTTGAATCTGCTCCTGTGACCTGTGCTCCTTTTTTAAGTGTGTTTCCAAGCAGCAGTTTGTGGCCAGTGGGACTGGGCCAACACATCAGCTCTCGGGCTGACACTAACTCACTTTGATGGAGGCTACGGCAGTGAGCTGAGCCCGTTAGCCGCCTCAAAGAGGCTTTTAATCGCATTTCAGCAGCAGGGTTAGAAGGGGCTAATATCGTGGCAGCCCAGACTTGGCAAATGCATGTTACTGGGGTGCGTCTAATATCACTAACACCGTTGGTGCTTCTCCCTCCTCAACCTAAACCGTTTGAGAAAACCGTTCAACCATTTCCACGTGAAGGTTCTCCTCGTCACCAATGTTTTAACTTTCTCAATGTGTTACGTAGAACAGGATTCCTCCGAGTCACTTCCTCACACACAGTGTGTTGTTAACGTTTCATGTGTTTAAATATCTTTGTCTATTGTTTATTCACTCTGAACACAATCATTGAATCAGACAGCACAGGAGGAGGCCATTCGGCCCATCGTGCCTGTGCCGGCTCTTTGAACGAGCTCTCCAATTAGCCCCACTCCCTGCTCTTTCCCCACAGCCCTGCAAAATTTCCCTTTTCAAGTACTTCTCCAATTCCCTTTTGAAAGTTATTATTGAATCTGCTTCCACCGCCCTTTCAGGCAGCGCATTCCAGATCACAACAACACTCTGTGTATCTCCCCAGAGAATTGAGCAGAAGCTGGCTTGCAGTTGGGCAGCAATGGGACGACACATATGGGCTGGTTCGCCAGCCAAGACAGTCAACATAACAGAATTAATGAGATTGAAGACGATTGTTTCTTTCAGCCCCTCCATCAATCTTTCAACCAAATTAGAGTGCAGTGACCGACGGCAGAGAGAGAGAGAGAGGGGAGTCACGCCAGGGTTGGATGTGCTCCATCAGAGTCAAGACGCTAAGCTCGCTGATGTCATTGTTGACTGCGCACAGCCCGCCCAGTGTTGCAGTCTGTGGGTTGTGTGCCTCTGCTGCGTCTCCTTCTCTCTTTACTGAGCTCCTTAAATGAACCACACTGTTATAGATCAACATAAAATGCTCAAAGTCTTACGACCCCATGTGACTGCTGTCGGGCAGCCCCTGTGCCAAGTTCTGATTGCACCCTCCTCCCAGCGATGGGTGTAAATACAGCGTGACCTGGGCCCAGGAATTTAGAATAGAAATACAAACATAAGGTCAGCATTATAGGACTTTAAAAAAGTGGTCTGAATTAACAGCTGTGGACCCTGATCCAATTACTCCCCAGCCCTCCAACTTCTGAAGACCAGCGTTTGCTCTTGAATTCCTGGGCGCAATCCCACGGGAGATAGGCGAGTGCTGACCTTTTGATATTTACCTACCGACCTCTCCTGACACTCGCATGGGGATTCAACATGCAATATTTTTTGTTGCTATCATTAAAAAAAAATCATAGAATCTCACAGCACAGGAGGAGGCCATTCGGCCCATCGTGCCTGTGCCGGCTCTTTGAAAGAGCTCTCCAATTAGTCCCTCTCTCCCACTTTTTCCCCACAGCCCTGCTAATGTTTCCCCTTCAAGTATTTCTCCAATTCCCTTTTGAAAGTTCCTATTGAATCTGCTTCCACCGCCCTTTCAGGCAGCGCATTCCCGATCACAACAACAATATCGAACACAAACCTCCCCTTGTCCGACATTCACCTTTAGAACTCTTCTTTCAGAACAGTTGGTGACTGGATGAAAACATGCTGGGACTCGAACTTGTGTGCGATGGTGTAAAATGTGCTAATGGGCAGTTTCACACCTCTCCCGAGTTTTCTTTCCATTGACGTTAATCGAGAGAGATGTATAACTGTCTGCCGATTGGCCATTGCCCATTGTACATCATCGCACAGAGGCAGGATCTATCTCGCTTCTCCTCGATTACCTGAACATATTTTCATTTCCTTCAGTGTGTGAAAGGGTTGACTCTGCTTATCCAAGCCGACCTTGGGTTGCTACTACCATAACTGTGATTGCATTTCCTCTCATGATACAGTACTCTCCGGAAGAAACATTGGAATATGACTATGATTATAGTGATGGAGACTTTGTAGAGTTTGACTATCAGCCAACTGAGGAAAAATCAACATTGGAAGGGACAGAATTGCCAACTGAGGTAACAGAGAGACCAGATCCCAATCTTCAGCATGGTCTGTTGTCCTTGTCCACCCATTCTTCATCTGTCACTCATCCTATCCATCATTCTGTTGTCATCTCTTCATCAGCCTTGTCATTCTCTATTTCTCCATAGCAACCCCTTTCTCTCCCTCTCTCCCTCCCTCCATCCATTTCCCTCCCTCTCTCTCTTTCCCTCAATCCCTCCCTCTCTCCCTCTCTTTCCCTCCCTCTCTCCCTCCCTTTCCCTCAATCCCTCCTTCTCTCCCTCCCTCCATCCATTTCCCTCCCTCCCTCCGTTTCCCTCAATCCCTCCCTCTCTCCCTCCCTCCATCCATTTCCTTCCCTCCCTCTCTTTCCTTCCCTCCCTCCCTCCCTCTCTCCCTCTCTTTCCCTCCCTCCCTCCCTCCCTCTCTCCATTTTTTTTATAGTTTAGAAGCCCGGCCGGATTTGGAAAAGCAGACCGAGTGTCCTCACTGCCTGATGTTCGTGGTTCTTTTCCTCTGTTTTCCTGTCATCATTATTTATGCTTTTTCCATTCCATCTCTCAACACATTTTTCAGAAAAAGAAACCCATTTCATTCATCAAAAAGAAGAAGGATGCTGGGCAAACTAAAACTAAGAACATAGCGACAAAGATTACTTCCAAAAAAACATTTACAGCTCAGAAGAGGAAGCAAGACTTGTCCAGCCACCAAACAACTCCAAAACTCAAGGTTGGGCCAAAGGTAGCAAAAATGATCAAGATCTTCCCAAAAGTCAAGACTGGAAGATCTCTGATGATAGACCTTAACCCCCCATCACTTCTAATCATCTCTGGCAAAATATGCCGATTTCAGTCGTGATTCGAGATGTGCCGTTAACTAAATGATGCTTTTTTTGTCTCTCGTTATCTCTATTTGACTTTAGGCGGTGAATAACGTGCTACCGGAGACGGTGGAGGAATATTACTACGAAACCTATGAGGGGACAACCAGCTCCGCGGTCAGAGAGAAAGCTAATGAGGTAAAAAAAAAGAAACAGAACGGAAAGGAAAATAGTTTTCCAGCTATCTTGTCTGGGTTTGCGTCCTGTCAGACGCCCAGCAATCTATACCGTGCGGATCGTTCCCACGTTTACATTAGGCTCAGTTTATTCATGTGTTGTGAGAGAGTAACAAAGCGTTGAGAAAGAGTCTCGGGTTTAAGAGCGAGCTTTGGTTGCGCTGGGCGAATATTGCAGGAGGTGAGTGGGCGGTTTGTGTAAAGTGATGGGACGGAGTGTTGAGCCTGTCCTGATCTCAGAGTCGGCGGGACAGCCAGAACGGGAGACTCACTCAGTGGGAGGCCCATCAATCACCAGGCTGGAGCCTGACTTTCCCTCAGCGCTGAAGCTTTCTCCGGCTTTTTATTTTCAGTTGCCAATAGCATGTTGAATTTACGAGCAAAGAGTTGCTCAATTTCTGTGATGAAATCCGCTTACTGTGCTTATATTTCACTCCAGAATTTGCTGATTCTATTTAACATAACGGTAAATGTGAATCGGAGCAAGAGGCAATGTCCAGTTAGTGTGGAATTGTTTAATATTTGTTTGACTTTGTTTGATTCAGTGCATTTCACGTTGAGTTCCGCTGCTCTTGACACTGTTTGGGACAAGGTTTGATACTTGCTGTGTGGGGCCTGCTCTCCCCAAAAATCCTTTCTCTGCCAGTCACATGAGTTCTGAGTATCCAGATCTAATACAGATCGGGACATCGCCACAGGAGGAGGCCATTCAGCCCCTCGAGCCTGTTCCACCATTCAATGAGATCGAGGCTGATCTGTATCTCAACCCCATTTACCCGCCTTTGCTCCACATCCCTCGATACCCTTACCCAACACAAATCCATCCATCTCAGTCTGGCAGGCAGTGACTAGTGGGGTACCACAGGGATCGGTCCTTGGACCCCAGCTATTCACAATATATATTAATGATCTAGACGAGGGAACTAGATGTAATATCTCCAAATTTGCAGACGACACAAAGCTGGGTGGGTGTGTGTGCTGTGAGGAGGATGCCGAGAAACTACAGGATGATTTGGACAGGTTGGGTGATTGGGCAGAAGCATGGCAGATGCAATATAACGTGGATAAATGTGAGGTTATCCACTTTGGTGTCAAAAAAAAGAAGGCAGATTATTATCTGAATGGCAATAGATTGGGAGAAGGGGAAATGCAACGAGACCTGGGCGTCCTTGTGCACCAGTCACTGAAGTTAAGCATGCAGGTGCAGCAGGCGGTTAAGAAGGCAAATGGTATGTTGGCCTTCATAGTGAGAGGGTTTGAGTACAGGAACAAGGATGTCTTGCTGCAGTTGTACAGGGCCTTGGTGAGACCACATCTTGAGTATTGTGTGCAGTTTTGGTCACCTTATCTGAGGAAGGATGTTCTTGCCATGGAAGGAGTTCGGCGAAGATTCACCAGGCTGATACCTGGGATGGCAGGAATGACGTATGAGGAGAGATTGGGTCGATTGGGCTTGTACTCGCTGGAGTTTAGAAGAATGAGAGGGGATCTCATTGAAACTTATAAAATTCTGGCAGGACTGGACAGACTAGATGCAGGGAGGATGTTCCTGATGGTCAGGGAATCCAGAACCAGGGGTCACAGTCTAAGGATAAGGGGTAAGCCTTTTAGGACAGAAATGAGGAGGAATTTCTTCACCCAGGGAGTGGTGAACCTATGGAATTCTCTACCACAGAAGGCAGTAGAGGCCAATTCATTAAATATATTCAAGAAGGAGTTGGATATATTTCTTAAGGCTAAAGGGATCAAGGGATATGGGGAGAAAGCAGGGACAGGGTACTGAACTTGGATGATCAGCCATGATCGCATTGAATGGCGGAGCAGGCTCGAGGGGCCGAATGGCCTACTCCTGCTCCTATCTTCTATGTTCTATGAAAGCTCCAATTGATCTCCAGCTTCACAGCTTTTTGGGGAGAGTGTTCCAGATTTCTACTGCCCTTTGTGTGAAGAAGTGCTTCCTGACATCACTCCTGAAGGACCTGGCTCTAATTTTAAGGTTGTGCCCCCTTGTTCTGGGCTCCCCCCACCAGCAGCATGCAAAGGGAAGCCACTTCACTTCCACACTGCAACTGGAGTGTGAACGCACCCTTAAACTCGAGCACTACCCCAAGAGATGCCCAAGTGCTGACTCAGGCTGAGCTGCCCCTGAGCTCAGCGAAGTGAGCTTTGACCCATTGGTAGCTTCGCATCAAGCTCTGGGATTTTAGGTTTCTCTGGACTTGACTTGGGCACTGTTTGTAGAATTACATGGTATTTACAGCACAGAAACTGGCCATTCGGCCCAAAGGCTCCGTGCCGGTGTTTATGGTCGACACCAGCCTCCTCCCACCCGCTTCATCTCACCCCATCATCATACCCTTCACCTGATCCAAATTAAAGTTGGGTTACTCCAAGATTTGCCTTAACCGCCTTATTACACCACCCAGAAATATGTAATAGTGTTTCGAAGCATTAAGACGCATTCCCCATTGTTAGACGAGATGGCAGAAAGTGCTCAGGAGACTTTACCAATCTGTGTTTCCTGGTTTTTAACACATTGCGCCTTTGAATATCATGACCTTTTCTTTCAAAGAAACCAAAGTCATTGAAAACTGAAATCAAACAAAGCAAAATAAAGTTAAAAATTCTGAGCCAGACATTCCCTCTGTGCTGAGAGTCATTTGCAAAGATTGCCAGAAGATGAATAAATCAGGAAACGCGTACTCCGCATTTCCTCATTCGTTTCAAATGCAACTTTCGATTGCTGGTGTGCATGATAATGAATAATTGTTCCTTCTAGTTTATACAATTCCTACTTTGGGATCAGTGTCGCTATTTTATATATACTTCCTTTTCAAAATGACCATCCCACTAACTAATTCAATTAATCATGGCAATTTGTAGCCAGACTATTCCATAAGACATAATTATTATTCCGTTTCGCTCAAGAACCACCAGAGTGTGGCATCTTCCAGCTCTCTGGCTACTTTGCAATGCGGCGTATTGTAGAATCAAGCTGAAGCTTTGCTAACACAATGCTCGTATCATTCTCGTTTCCCAAACACACTCAACCTCACTTGGACAAAATAAGCCAACTACTGAAGAAGACTATAAAGAGGAATATCTGACTGGAGAGGATCATTATCTTGAAAAGAAAGAGACTGAGGAAAATGAACAGGATCTCAACGAATATGACCTCAAAGAGTATGATTTCAAAGAGTATGGTGTCAATGAATATGACCTCAAGGAGCATGATGTCAAAGAGCATGACCTCAATGGGTATGATGTCAAAGAGCATGACCTCAATGAGTATGATGTCAAAGAGCATGACCTCAATGGGCACAATGCCAAACCTCCTTCCACCAAAGGATCTGCTTCCAATGATCATGACTTCAAAGCGTATGATGTTGAAGAATATGATCCCAATGAATATGACCCCAAGCGTTATGGAGATGAATATTATTATGAAATCACAGAGTATGAGGATAAAGACCCAACGACCACATCTACTGGGGAGGAGATTGGCCCAGGGGTTCCCGCTGAGACAAGTGTAAGTTTGCAGAGATTCCCTTCGCATGCTTTTTGTTCTACTTTTTTGCATTATTTTTAATAACTAACTTGACTTTCAAGAAAGTAAAATGGAGGTGACCCATTATTTTCCGATCTTCTCCAGCTCCCAGTAACAATCACAGTTACTCCCCCAGACCTGAGCTTCTCCCGAAATCCCAGGAGATGGGTGACTTTAACTGGTCAGATTTCAATGCAGTATTTTCCATTAATAAGTGAAAGTATCGGAGAGTGAGATGATAGTTGGAGCTTCCATCTTAAAGCTGTGTAATATTGTTTTTATTCATTCATGGCATGTAACCATTGCTGGCAAGGCCAGCATTTATTGTCCATCCCTTGAGAAAGTGGTGGTGAGCAGCCTTCTTGAACCGCTGCAGTCTGTATGGTGAAGGTACTCCCACAGTGCTGTTCACAGATCACAGAAACCCCACAGTGCAGATAGAGGCCATTTCGGCCCATCGAGCCTGCACCGACACATATCCCACCCGATCTCCGTAACCCCTACACCAGCACATATCCCACCCTATCCCCGTAACCCCACATATTTAATCCCCCTAACACTAAGGGTCAATTTATCATAGCCAATCAACCTAACCCGCACATCTTTGGACTGTGGGAGGAAACCGGAGCACCCACGAGGGAGTTCCAGGATTTTGACCCAACAACAATGAAGGGAGGGCTGATATATTTCCAAGTCGGGATGATGTGTGACTCGGAGGGGAACTTGGAGGTGGTGGTGTTCCCAGGTGCCTGCTGCCCTTGTCCTTCTAGGTGGAAGAGGTCACGGGTTTGGGAGGTGCTGTCGAAGAAGCCTTGGCGAGTTACTGCAGTGCATCTTGTAGATGATACACACTGCAGCCACGGTACGCCGGTGGTGGAGGGAGTGAATGTTTAAGTTGGTGGATGGGGTGCCAATCAAGCGGGCTGCTTTGTCCTGGATGGTGTTGAGCTTCTTGAGTGTTGTTGGAGCTGTACTCATCCAGGCAAGTGGAAATGATTCCATCACACTCCTTACTTGTGCCTTGTAGATGGTGGAAAGACTTTGGGGAGTCAGGAGGTGAGTCACTCACCGCAGAATACCTAGCTTCTGACTTGTTCTTGTAGCCACAGTATTGATGTGCCTGGTCCAGTTAAGTTTCTGGTCAATAATGACCCCCCAGGATGTTGATGGTGGGGGATTCGATGATGGTAATGCCACTGAAAGCCAAGGGGCGGTGGTTAGACTCTCGCTTGTTGGAGATAGTCATTGCCTGGCACTTGTGTGGTGCTAATGTTACATATGAACATAAGAAATAGGAGCAGGAGTAGGCCATTTGGCATTCCGAGCCTGCTCCGCCATTCAATAAGATCATGGCTGATCTTCTACCTCATCTCCACTTTCCTGCACTATCCCCATATCCCTTGATTCCCTTAATATTCAAAAATCTATCGATCTCTGTCTTGAATATACTCAACGACTGAGCCTCCACAGCCCTCTGGGGTAGAGAATTCCAAAGATTCACCACCCTCTGAGTGAAGAAATTTCTCCTCATCTCAGTCCTAAATGGCCGCGCCCTTATTCTGAGATGGTGAGCCCTGGTTCTAGACTCCCCAGCCAGGGGAAACATCCTCCCTGCATCTACCTTTTCAAGCCCTGTAAGAATTTTGTATGTTTCAATAAGATCACCTCTCATCCTTCTAAACTCTAGAGAATATAGGCCTAGTCTACTCAATCTCTCCTCATAGGACAATCTCCCCATCCCAGGAACCAGTCTGTTGAACCTTTGTTGCACTCCCTCTATGGCAAGTATATCCTTCCTTAGGTAAGGAGACCAAAACTGTACACAATACTCCAGGTGTGGTCTCACCAGGGCCCTATATAATTGCAGTAAGGTGTCTTTACTCTTATATTCAAATCCTCTTGTAATAAAGGCCAACATACCATTTGATTTCCTAATTGCTTGCTGTACCTGCATGTTAACTTTCAGTGATTCGTGTACAAGGACACCCAGGTCCCCCTGAACACTAACATTTCCCAATCTCTCACCATTTAAAAAAGAATCTGCTTTTCTATTTTTCCTACCAAAGTGGATAACTTCACATTCCTCCATTATATTTCATTTGCCATGTTCTTGCCCATTCACTTAGGCTGGCTATATCCCCTTGAAGCCTCCTTGCATTCTCCTCACAACTTACATTCCCACCCAGCTTTGTATCACATTTGGTCCCCTCATCCAAATCATTGATGTAGATTGTGAATAGCTGAGGCCCAAGCACTGATCCTTGCGGTACCCCACTAGTTACAGCCTGCCAACCCAAAAATGACCCATTTATTCCCACTCTCTGTTTTCTGTCCGTTAACCAATCCTCAATCCGTGCTAGTATATTACCGCCAATCCCATGAGCCCTAATTTTGTTTAATAACCTCTTGTGTGGCACCTCATCAAATGCCTTCTGAAAATCTAAATACACCACATCCACTGATTCCCCCTTATCTATTCTGCTAGTTACAACCTCAAAAAACTCTAACAGATTCGTCAAACACAATTTCCCTTTCATAAATCCATGTTGATTCTGGCCAATCCTATTATTATTTTCTAAGTGCCCTGTTACCACGTCCTGAACAGATTCTAGCAATTTCCCTACTACTGATGTCAGGCTAACTGGTCTGTAATTCCTCATTTTCTCTCTCCCTACTTTCTTAAATAGTGGGGTTACATTTGCTACCTTCCAATCCGTGGGAACTATTCTAGATTCTATGGAATTTTGGAAAATGATAACCAATGCATCCACTATCTCTATAGCCACCTCTTTCAAAACCCCAGGATGTAGGCCATCAGGTCCAGGGGATGTATTGCCTTTCAGTCCCATTAATTTCTCCAGTACTATTTTTTTACTAATACTAATTTCTTTCAGTTCCTCATTCTCACCCTTGGTTCTCCACTATTTCCGGGAATTTTTTTGTGTCTTCTTCCCTGAAGACAGACACAAACTATTTGTTTAATTTCCATGCCATTTCCTTATACCCCATTATAATTTCTCCTGTCTCAGCCTGTAATGGACCCACATTTACTTTCGGTAATCTTTTCCTTTTTACATACCTGTAGATTTTACAGTCTGTTTTTACGTCTCTCGAAAGTTTACTCGCATATTCTATTTTAGAAACATAGCAAAATAGGAGCAGGAGTAGGCCATTCGGCCCTTCGAGCCTGCTCCGCCATTCAATATGATTATGGCTGATCCTCTATTTCAATACCATATTCCCGCTCTCTCCCCATACCCCTTGATGCCTTTTATGTTGAGAAATCTATCTATCTCATTCTTAAATACCAAGGGGCAGAAAACGTTTGTGGGAGCTGTATACAGACCCCCAAACAGTAATGCTGAGGTTGGGAATGGCATTAAATGGGAAATTAGAGACGCGTGCAATAAGGGCACAGCAGTTATCATGGGTGACTTTAATCTACATATAGATTGGGCTAACCAAATTAGTAACAATACTGTGGAGGAGGAATTCCTGGAGTGTATATGGGATGGTTTCCTGGACCAATATGTCAAGGAACCAATGAGAGATCAGGCCATTTAGACTGGGTATTATGTAATGAGAAAGGATTAATTAGCAATCTTGTAGTGCGAGGCCCTTTGGGGAAGAGCGATCATAATATGATAGAATTCTTCATTAAGATGGAGAGTGAAGTAGTTGACTCATAGACTAGGGTCCTGAATTTAAATAAAGGAAACTGATGTTATGAGGTGTGAGTTGGCTAGGATGGATTGGGGAACATTACTTAAAGGGTTGACGGTGGATAGGCAATGGCAAACATTTAAAGATCGCATGGATGAACTACAGAATTTGTTCATCCCCGTTTGGCATAAAAATAAAACAAAAAAGGTGACTCAACCGTGGCTAACAAGGGAAATTAGAGATAGCATAAGATCCAAGGAGAGGACATATAAATTGACCAGAAAAAGCAGCAAACCTGAGGATTGGGAGCAGTTTAGAATTCAGCAAAGGAGGACAAAGGGATTAATTAAAAGGGGTAAAATAAAATGAGAGTAAGTTTGCAGGGAACATAAAAACTGACTGTAAAAGCTTCTATACATATGTGAAGAGAAAAAGATTGGTGAAGTCAAGCGTAGGTCCCTTGCAGTCAGAATCAGGGGAATTTATAATGGGGAACAAAGAAATGGCAGACCAATTAAATACATACTTTAGTTCTGTCTTCACAAAGGAGGACACAAATAACCTCCCAGAGATGTCGGGGAACCTAGGGTCTAAGGAGAGGGAGGAACTGAATGAAATCAGTATTTGTAGGGAAATGGTGTTTGGGAAATTGACGGGATTGAAGGCCAATAAATCCCCAGGGCCTGATAATCTACATCCTAGGGCACTTAAGGGAGTGGCCCTCGAAATAGTAGATGCATTGCTGGTCATCTTCCAAAATTCTATAGATTCTGGAATTGTTCCCATGGATTGGAGGGTAGCTAATGTAACCCAACTATTTAAAAAAGGTGGTAGAGATAAAACGACGAATTATAGACCTGTAAGCCTGACATTGGTAGTGGGGATAATGCTATTATAAAAGATGTAATAGCAGAGCACTTGGAAAACAGTGATAGGATCAGACAAAGTCAACATGGATTGACAAAAGGTAAATCATGCTTGACTAATCTATTGGAATTTTTTGAGGATGTAACTGGTAGAATAGATAAGGGAGAACCAGTGGATGTGGTGTATTTGGACTTTCAGAAGGCTTTCGATAAGGTCCCGCATAAGAGATTGGCGTGCAATGTTAAAGCACATGGGATTGGGGGTAAGGTACTGACTTGGTTAGAGAACTGGTTGGCAGACAGGAAGCAAAGAGTTGCAATAAACGAGTCTTTTTCCGAGTGGCAGGCAGTGACTAGTGGGGTACCGCAGGGATCGGTGCTCGGACCCCAGCTATTCACAATATACATTAATGATGATCTAGGCATGGGAACTAGATGTAATATCTCCAAGTTTGCAGGTGACACAAAGCTGGGTGGGCGTGTGTGCTGTGAGGAGAGAAACTCCAGTGTGATTTGGACAGGTTGGGTGATTGGGCAGAAACATGGCAGATGCAATATAATGTGGATAAATGTGAGGTTATCCACTCTGGTGGCAAAAACAGGAAGGCAGATTATTATCTGAATGGCAATAGATTGGGAGAAGGGGAAGTGCAACGAGACCTGGGTGTGCTTGTGAACCAGTCGCTGAAGGTAAGCATGCAGGTGTAGCAGGCGGTTAAGAAGGCAAATGGCATGCTGGCCTTCATAGCAAGAGGATTCGAGTACAGGAACAAGGATGTCTTGCTGCAGTTGTACAGGGCCTTGGTGAGACCACACCTTGAGTATTGTGTGCAGTTTTGGTCACCTTATCTGAGGAATCTCTGGTGCACAAGGACACCCAGGTCCCTTTTTACATCAACATTTCCCAATCTATCACCATTTTAATAATACTCTGCCTTTCTGTTTTTCCTACCGAAGTGGATAACTTCACATTTCTCCACGTTATACTGCATCTGCCATGTATTTGCCCACTCACTCAACTTGTCTAAATCACCTTGAAGCCTCTGCATCCTCCTCACAACTCACAATCCCACCTAGTTTTGTGTCGTCAGCAAACTTGGAAATATTACATTTGGTTCCCTCATCCAAATCATCATTGATATATATTGTGAATAGCTGGGGCCCAAGCACTGATCCCTGCGGTACCCCACTAGTCACCGCCTGCCACCCCGAAAAAGGCCCATTTATTCTTACTCTCTGTTTCCTGTCACAGAAATCACAGAAACCCCACAGTGCAGATAGAGGCCATTTCGGCCCATCGAGCCTGCACCGACACATATCCCACCCGATCCCCGTAACCCCTACACCAACACATATCCCACCCTATCCCCGTAACCCCACGTATTTAATCCCCCTAACACTAAGGGTCAATTTATCATAGCCAATCAACCTAACCCACACATCTTTGGACTGTGGGAGGAAACCGGAGCACCCGGCGGAAACCCACGCAAACACGGGGAGAATGTGCAAACTCCACACAGACAGTCACCCGAGGCCAGATTCGAACCCAGGTCCCTGGCGCTGTGAGGCAACAGTGCTAACCACTGTGCCACCGTGCTTTTCAATTTTCAATCCATGCCAGTATATTACCCCCAATCCCATGTGCTTTAATTTTGCACACTAACCTCTTATGTGGGACTTTATTAAAGGCCTTCTGAAAGTCCAAATACACCACATCCACTGGTTCTCCCTTATCTATTCTACCAGTTACATCCTCAAAAAACTCCAGCAGGTTTGTCAAACACGATTTCCCTTTCATAAATCCATATTGACTTTGTCTAATCCCATTGATATTTTCTAAGTGTCCTGTTATCACATCCTTTATAATAGACTCTAGCATTTTCCATACTACTGATGTTAGGCTAACCGGTCTGTAGTTCCCTGTTTTCTCCCTCCTTTTTTAAATAGTGGGGTTACATTTGCCACCCTCCAATCTGCAGGAACTGTTCCATAATCTATAGAATTTTGGAAGATGACAACCAATGCATCCACTATTTCCATGGCTACCGCTTAGTACTATGGGATGCAGATTATCAGGCCTTGGGGATTTATTGGCTTTCAGTCCCATTAATGAGGAGGAGAAAATTCTTCAAACAGAGTCCTGTCCTGTCACAGACTCCCTTTGTAGAGATCATGGCCCAGAATTTGCGTTGAAGGTAACGGTGAGTTTAATGGGGCTCGCCATTATTGAAGTGTAAATAACCCGGCAAATTGTGGTGAGGCAGAGTTACGCCGCGTGTTGCGAATCGTCACAAGTTGCTGAATGATTTACGCCGCACCGCGGTTAGCCTCGCGGAAACGGGACCTGGTCCTCAACCTCCGTGTGAGTTTTGAGAAATTGCTGGATTTGTGAATTAATTAAACTTGACAGAAAGTTAGGCTGGAACTTAACAGCGTAAGGACCCTTTTAATGAGCAGATTTATGTTCCTGCAATGCCACTCAACCCATCTGGCCCAGAACTGGAACAATCGAAACTGATCAATCTCATTCAGCTGTTGTTGGAGATTTTTTAATTTTAAATTTTTTAATTTCTGTCATACTTTCCCTTTCTGTCTCTTTTTTCTCTCTCTATAAATCCAATCTTTCTTTCCCTCTATTTCTCTTTCTGTACCTGGTTTGACTCCAATTCACTCAATTTCCTTCTCCGTCGTTCCTCTGTTTCCTTCTCAATACTAACTCTCGTTGGTTAAGGAGACAGACTGCTGGTCCCGCCATTCACCGAGGCCCCAGGTAGCCGGTACCCTCGCTGCACCGTTACCAGCTCGCGCTCCCAGCAGAATGTTCGAGGGAAAAGTCTAATTAACGAGCAGGTCACGAATGTCACGCTCCAGCACGATCTGGGCCAATAAATCTTCACAGGGAGGCTGTGAGGTTGTGCTGACGTCTGTTGCACGTGTGGCACTTTTCAGATCTTGTTCCAGTGGCCTTAGTTTGGTCACATCCTGAACAAAGAGTTCAACCAAAGACATTTCCAACTCCCCCGTCAGATCTCTGGACCCACCGCCGCATCACAGCTGAAGAAACATCCAGCAACTTCCACAGCTGTTAGTCCACCCCCTGGTGAGGCATTCCGGAACATTCTGTCCCTCCGTCAGGACCTGATCCTGCAATCTCTTTTCCACAGAATGGAAGCCGCACGTTTAAAATGCCTCTCTTCTGTTTGCTTAACTCAAACTCATCTGTGCTGACGTCGGGTGCCTTGACTTACTGTCTATCCACGTAGAATCTAGTCTCTGTGTTCCTTCCCTCGAGGGGGGAGTAAAAGGGTAGTTTTCATGTGGTCTGTGTCCAGGAAACACTTATTCCCAAGGCACCAACTACAGGATGAAGGGGAATAACCCTCAATGCCCTCAGGTGGTGAGCTATAGATGGGGCTCTTGCCAACTCTCACCCACATCCCAGGACAAATAAGATGAAATAGACTGGATGGAAGGTTAAAGGTTGTGGGGAATGTGCAGGATTATAATATGCAGTATAACTCTTCCATAATATACAGTTTAGCCCTCTCCGTAATATATAGTGCAGCGCAACCCTCTCTATAATTTACTGTGTAAAATGGGCTCTCAGGATGTGGGTGTCACTGGCAAGGTGGCATTTATTGCCCATCCCTAGCTCTCTTGAGAAGGTGGTGATAGGGTCCTTCTTGAAACACTGCAAAGAAACGAAAGAGGAGGTCCTGCTGAAAGAGTATCATGAGTTAGGCTCTAAATTAAAAAGCAGGACCTCGAGGGTAATAATCTCTGGATTATTGCCTGAGCCACGTGCAAATTGGCACAGAAGCAGACAGATCAGGAGAATTAACACGTGGCTAAAGGGCTGGTGTGGGAAAGAGGGGTTCCTTTTCATGGGACTCTGGCACCACTTCTGGGTCAGGAAGGAGCTGTACCGATGGGCCAGGCTCCACCTGAACTGGGATGGGACCCGTGTCCTGTCCTAGCGGAAAGGGTAAATAAGGAAGTGGCAAAAGCTTTAAACTAGTAAGATGGGGGAAGGGATCTACAGGAAACGTAACCAGCCTAAATATAAACAAAACAGGAAAAGAGAGCATAGGAAAGAAGTCTAAAAAGATGGTTAAACATAAAGTGAGAGGAAATCCTGTTAAAAATGAGTTAAACTGTCTGTACAACAATGCACACAGTGTTCGTAATAAAACAGGACAGCTAGAGGCGATCGTTCATTGCGAGGAACCAGACATAGTAGGGATTACTGAGACATGACTACAGAAAAATCAGGACTGGGAATTAAACATTGCAGGGTATAACATATTTAGAAAAGATAGGGAGGGAAAAAGGGGCGGTAGAGCAGCTGTACTTATTAGGGATAACATAATGGCAGTAGAGAAAAGTGATGCAGATATCAGCAAAACAAATACAGAATCCATGTGGATAGAGATAAAAGATAATAAAGGATCAATCACACTAATGGGCGTAGTCTATAAACCACCTAATAGAGGAAGAAATATGCAGACAAATTAGGGAAATGAGTAAAAAACATAATAATAATAATCATGGGGGATTTCAACTACCCCGATATTAATTGGGCAGAAAAAGTAGATAAAGGGGATAAGGGAATGGAGTTCATAAAATGTATACAGGACTCTTTTCTAACCCAATATGTAAACAGCCCAACAAGGGAGGATTCAATATTGGATCTAGTAATGGAGAATGAAACAGAGCAGATAAGAGAAGTAAAGGTAGGCCAAATTAAAAAGCAGAACCACAAGGGTAATAATCTCTGGATTACTACCTGAGCCACGTGCAAATTTGGCTAGGGTAAATAAAATTAGAGAGTTAAATGCGTGGCTCAAAGACTGGTGTGGGAGAAATGGGTTTTGCTTCTTGGGACACTGGCATCAGTACTGGGACAGGAGAGAGCTGTTCCGTTGGGACGGACTTCACTTGGCCAGTGCTGGGACTAGAGTCCTGGCGAATCGAATAACTAGGGCTGTAGAGAGGGCTTTAAACTAATTAGTGGGGGGGAGGTTTTAAGAGAGCGAAAAATAAAAATGACAGCGGAGAAGGCAATAGAGCAAGGTAGCAGTGGGGGAATTAAAAACCAGAGCGTGTCAGGAAGGGACAGAATGTATAATAATAAAGGTAAAGTAGTAAAAGGGGTAAAAGCAGGAATAAGTTGTCAGTAAACATATTTGAAAGTTCTTTATCTGAATACACGCAGCATTCGTAACAAAATTGACGAGTTGACGGTGCAAATAACTACACATGGGTATGATCTGGTGGCCATTACGGAAACATGGCTACAAGATAATCATGTCTGGGAACTAAACATACAAGGGTATTTGACAATTAGGAAGGACAGACAGGAAGGAAAGGGAGGTGGGGTTGCTATGTTAATCAAGGATGGAATCACTGCAATAGTCAGAAATGATATTGTGTCAAAGGATCAGGATAGTGAAACAGTTTGGGTGGAGATAAGGAATAATAAGGGGATAAAGTCACTAGTCGGCGTAGTCTATAGGCCTCCTAACAATTGCAACTCTGTTGGTCGGAGTATAAATCAGGAAATAGTTGGGGCTTGTAATAAGGGAACAGCTATAATCATGGGGGATTTTAACTTTCATATTGACTGGACTAATCAAATTGGGCATGGCAGCATTGAGGAAGAGTTCATAGAGTGTATTAGGGATGGGCTCCTTCAGCAGTATGTAACTGAACCAACCAGGGGGCAGGCAATCTTAGATCTGGTCCTGTGTAATGAGACAGGATTAATAAAAAAATGTCCTAGTAAAGGATCCCCTTGGAATGAGTGACCATAACATGGTTGAATTCCAAATTCAGTTTGAGGGTGAGAGAGCTTAAATAAAGGAGACTATGAAGGTATGAGAGTAGAATTGACTAACGTGGACTGAGAAAACAGATTAAAGTGTAAGATGGTACAAGAGCAGTGGTCTACATTCAAGGAGATATTTCACATCTTTCAAGATAAATATATTCCACTGAGGAAAAAGGGGAGTATAGCCATCCGTGGCTTAGTAAAGTAATAAAGGATAGTATTCGACTGAAAACAAGGGCATATAAATTAGCCAAATCTAGTGGGAGGATAGAAGATTGGGAAGCATTTAAAGCCAGCAAAGAATAACTAAAAGATTAATTAAGAAAGGGAAGATAGATTATGAAAGTAAACTGGCAAAAAATATAAAAACAGATAGCAAGAGTTTCTACAGCTATATAAAAAGAAAAAGGGTGGCTAAAGTGAACGTTGGTCCCTTAGAGGATGGGACCGGGAAACTAGTGGTGGGGAACATGGAGATGGCAAAGACGCTGAACAAATATTTTGTATCAGTCTTTACAGTAGAGGACACTAAAAATATCCCAACACTGGACAAACAGGGGGCAATTGGGGGGGAGGAGCTAAACACGATTAAAATCACTAAAGAGATGGTACTCAGTAAAATAATGGGACTTAAGGCGGATAAATCCCCCGGACCTGATGGCCTACATCCTAGGGTCTTGAGAGAAGTGGCGGTAGGGATTGTGGATGCATTGGTGATTATTTTCCAAAACTCCCTGGACTCAGGAAAGGTCCCGGCAGATTGGAAAACTGCTAATGTAACACCCTTATTTAAGAAGGGAAGTAGACAAAAAGCTGGAAACTATAGACCAGTTAGCCTAACATCTGTGGTTGGCAAAATGTTGGGAGTCCATTATTAAGGAAACAGTATCAGAGCATTTGGATAAACATAATTTAATAGGACAGAGTCAGCATGGTTTTACGAAGGGGGAAGTCATGTTTGACAAATTTGCTCGTATTCTTTGAGGATGTAACATACAGGGTGGATAAAGGGGAACCAGTGGATGTAGTGTATTTGGACTTCCAAAAGGCATTTGACAAGGTTCCACACAAAAGATTACTGATCATGATAAAAAATCACGGGATTGGGGGTAATATACTGGCATGGGTGGAAGATTGGCTATCTAACAGAAAACAAAGAGTTGGGATAAATGGTTCGTTCTCGGGCTGGCAATCAGTAACTAGTGGTGTTCCGCAGGGGTCAGTGCTGGGACCCCAACTCTTTACAATCTATATTAACGATTTGGAGGAAGGGACCGAGTGCAACATATCCAAGTTTGCCGACGATACAAAGATGGGAGGGAAAGCAGTGAGTGAGGAGGACATAAAAAACCTGCAAAAGGACATAGACAGGCTAAGTGAGTGGGCAGAGATTTGGCAGATGCAATATAATGTTGGAAAGTGTGAGGTTATGCACTTTGGCAGAAAAAATCAAAGAGCAAGTTATTATCTAAATGGAGAGAAACTGCGAAGTGCTACAGTACAAAGGGATCTGGGGGTCCTGGTACATGAAACACAAAAAGTTAGTATGCAGGTGCAGCAGGTGATCAGGAAGGCCAATGGAATCTTGGCTTTTATTGCAAGGGGGATGGTGTATAAAAACAGGGAAGTCTTGCTGCAGTTATACAGGGTATTGGTGAGGCCACACCTGGAATACTGCGTGCAGTTTTGGGTTCCATATTTAAGAAAAGATATACTTGCTCTCGAGACGGTTCAGAGAAGGTTCACTCGGTTGATTCCAAGATGAGGGGGTTGACGTATGAGGAAACGTTGAATAGGTTGGGACTCTACTCATTGGAGTTCAGAAGAATGAGAGGCGATCTTATCGAAACATATAAGATTGTGAAGGGGCTTGATCGGGTGGATGCGGTGAGGATGTTTCCACTGATGGGTGAGACTAGAACTAGGGGGTATAATCTTAGAATAAGGGGCTGCCCTTTCAAAACTGAGATGAGGAGAAACTTCTTCACTCAGAGGGTAGTAAATCTATGGAATTTGCTACCTCAGAGAGCTGTGGAAGCTGCAACATTAAATAAATTTAAAATGGAGATAGAGAGTTTCCTAGCTGATAAAGGAATTAGGGGTTATGGGGAGCGGGCAGGGAAGTGGACGTGAGTCTAGGTTCGGATCAGCCATGATCCTATTGAATGGCGGAGCAGGCCCGAGGGGCCGTATGGCCTACTCCTCCTATTTCCTATGTTCTTATATAGGCAATAGTGACCATAATATAATACACTTTAAGCTAATAATTGAGAAGGACATAAGTATGACAAAAACCAGGTTAATAGGTTGGAGAAAAGCGGATTTTGAGGGGCTGAGAATAGAACTTGGGGAAAAAATGGGCAACAATATTGGCAAAAAACGATGTAGAACAGCAATGGGAAACATTTAAAACGGTGTTCAGCAGAGTGCAGGAACAATATATTCCGCTAAAAGGAAAGAACAAACTAGACAATAATGAGACTCCATGGATGAATAAAGGCATAAGGGAACAATTGAGGGTAAGGAAAGGGGCATTCATTAAGTACCTAGACAGCAGGGGAATGCATGATAAGGGAGAATATGAAAAGATTAGGAGAGAAGTCAAAAAAACAATTAGGGAGGCAAAGAGGAACTTTGAAATTAAATTATCAAGGAACATAAAGCAAAATAGTAAAATATTTTATAGGCACATCAATAGAAAAAGGAAGGTTGGGATGGGAGTAGGGCCATTAGGGGATAGTCAGGACAATACCACAGGTAACGATAGAGAGACGGCAGAAATGTTAAATAATTAATTTGCTTCAGTATTTACCAGGGAGATAGAACAGGTGGACATGACACTGGATGATGAGATTAGTAATGAGATAAGTGCATTTAAATAAAAAAGGGGATATATTAAATAAATTAATCAAACTCAAAGAGGATAAAACCCCTGGCCTGGATGGATTGCATCCACGCATTTTAAAAGTATCTAGGGAACAGATAGCAGAGGCATTACTACACATATTTAATAATTCATTAGAAAAAGGTGTAGTGCCAGAGGACTGGCGGATAGCCAACGTAATATCGATATTTAAGAAGGGGGATAGAAAATGTCCAGAGAATTATAGACCAGTCAACTTAACATCGGTGGCAGGAAAAATAATGGAATCCCTACTAAAGGAGAAAATAGAACAACATCTAGAAACCAAAAATATAATAATGAATAGTCAACATGGATTTCAAAAGGGAAAGTTAAATTTTGAAGATGTAACAGAGAGAGTAGACAAGGGTAATGCAGTAGATGTAATTTATCTGGATTTTCAAAAGGTCTTCGATAAGGTACCCCATAATAGACTAGTGAACAAGGTTAGAGAATGCGGAGTCAGGGGACAAGTAGCAGATTAGATAGCTAGCTGGCTTCAGGACAGAAAGCAGCAAGTAGGGGTAAAGGGTAGCTGTTCACAGGGGCAGAAGGTGGGAGTCTGTGGGTTGTATAGCGAAGTAATACACAGACTACAAGAGTAACTTAAACAGGACTTTACTATTCGAAGGTCAGGGCGAATCTGCCCAATAAATTCTGCCACAGCACTTATATACCGGTGTGGTCACCGTCGGTATTACAGTATACAGCAGCCAGGATAAAGTAGTGCCACACCTAAAATAGTTCTCTTAAAGGTGGACGGTTACATACAATAGTTCTCTTAAAGGTAGAACAGTTACATACACTACAATCCTCCCTTTTTAGCTTACAACATACTTATTCCCCATTAACATAACATCATAACATATCCAACTTCATGTTACAACAGTTCACAGAGGTAGTCTCTGCGGAAACAGTTCACAGATTCAGTCTCTGCGGGAAACAGTTCACAGGTTCAGTCTCTGATCTTCTTGACTCGGTCCGGACCACGCCTCCGTGGTGTAGTCGGGTCACCTTGCTAGAGGGACTCATCCCATAGTCCTTCCCTAGACTTAACAGCTTTACTTCCATCACTTCTGAACCAGCATTGCTGACTTTTTAAAACAACAAAAAAAAACAGTTGGATTGCCTTGGGAAATTTTCCTACTTTCCAACTGATTTGGCTCCGTTCGGGGGACCACGTGTGTGATCGGGTAGAGGTAATAATGGTTCAGATGGTTATCATCTTCTGCTTCGTCTTTTCCTTTTTTGCTTCTTGGAGACTCTCGGGGCTCCATTGTCAGCTGCCAGCTGTAACGCCACCATCTCCCTATGTTCCTTAGACTTTAAGTGATTCATCCTGATTTCGGCACTTTGGGAGTTCTCGGCACAAGCTGGGCAGACCAGGTCCTCGTAATATTCAGTGTCACTCAACAGATCATGGTAATATTCGGTGTCGTCCTGAGCTAGGCCAGCGAGAGGGTCCTCTATTTCCTCCTTACCCAGCTGGACGTTAGCCGACTTTTGTTCCAAATCCCGACATCTGTCCTGAAGAGACTTCATCATGCGTTCAGATTCATCCCGCTTTTTCTGGGCTTCCTGCAAGTCTTTTACTAATGACCTCATTTGTGATTTCAATACTTCAACTTCATTCGGAGATTGATTGATCGGACTATTCAATCCCTCTACTGAAGTAGCTGTTTCAGTATTCTGTTGTTCTACATTGCCGTGCGTCAGCGTACTTTTGGCATCCAAGGGCTGTTCTGCTGCAGACTTCTCAGTCTGGGTTGCCACCTCAGCTCTTCCAATGACTTTTGAGAGCTCCCTTCCCTTTGAAGATTGAGGCTCGTATTTAAGTTTTTCCCATTTTAGAGTTTTATCCCTCAGCATATGAATGAGTTGGCTGACTGTTAACTCTTCTGCCATCATCCCTTTTCCATTAACTACAGGGCTGTTTATAACCTTGCCCTGGAGGAGTTGGCTGACTGTTAACTCTTCTGTCCTCATCCCTTTTCCATTAGCTGCAGGGCTGTTTAGAACCTTGTCCTGGGGCTCCTTTGCTGCTTCTACTTCGCCATCATCCGCAGCTCCCATCATTCGAATTTCCACAAATGAATCGTCCGGTGATGCTGCACCCAACTTCAGTAGGAGCTCGGAAGTCATGTCGACCAACTCAGCTTTTTCTGCCTGCAACCTGCTAACCAGCGCCTTCAGTTGCGGCACATCTTGTTCCACCGGATTGGGGCACGCCCCTTCAGAAGCCGAATCAGCTTTGATTCGTTTGGCCTCCTCGTGCAGACGGTTTGTGTGCTCCTGCTCCCTTTTCTTCCCCAGCTGCTTCTGTTGTCTTTCCAGATTCTCCCATTCGGTATCATAGAACTTTTTCATTGCTTTCATCTCTTGCTCGAGACGGCAATTCAATTGTTCTAATTGCTGTCGTAATCTGAAATAAGTTTGCGTTCGAGCTCGATGTTCCTCAGTAATATATATGTCTGTAACTTGAACAGACTCAGAATTCTCTGTCAAGCTATGTTGTTGTTGTTCAGAGGAATTCTGTTCTGAAACTTTGTTCTCCTCTGGAGCATAAGCCTTTATGCCCACATTCGTTCTACCAACCTTAGTCAGCAAGTTCATTTTAGACTTGTCTTTCATGCTTGGGCTGGTCTTATCGTCATCCGTTTCAGAGTCTGAGCTGATTGTCTGCCCCGAGTCCTCACTCGTTATTGCTTTGAGGTAGTGCCATTCCATGTCTATTTTCTTGATCCACTCCCGTCCTAGAAGTGGTGGTCCTCCCTCAGGTAGTACGTATAAGTCCATTTCGGGGTGTTCTTTGCCCCTGTCTCTCACCTTGACTCTTATCTTTCCCATGGGGTATACTTTATGCCCCGTGTATGTCTGCAATACGAACTTGGTATCTCTCAAGGGTATATGTGAGAATAGCCGATTGTAATCCCTTCGGTTTATGACTGATAGGGCTGATCCAGTGTCCAATTCCATTCTCACTTGGACTCCGGCTATTTTTAGCATGACCCAGATAGTTTGTAGGTCAGCTTCCTTACTCACATTATGAATTCTCAGACTACCCAGTTCCTGGCCGCTTGGGTCTGAATCCGAATTCTGTTCATCTGAACTCTTCTCAACCACCTTGTGTACTTTGTTGTACTTTTCCTGTGATGGCTTTTTTTTTTGGTTGTTGGTCTTCTTCCCTGACCGGCATACTTTGGCTATGTGACCCAGTTTGCCACATTTCCTACAGTCCTGGTTTTTAAACCAGCATTGGTTCTGGTCGTGTGTTGTCTTCCCACAATGATAACATTTCGTTGCACCCGAAGTAATTTGATCCACACTGAGGACCGCGGCCTTCAGCTGCATTTCCGCAGTTCCTTTCGCTGCGGCTTCGTGTGATGCTGCAATAAGGACAGCCCTATCCAGTGTAAGGTCGTTCTCTTCGAGCAGTCGCTTTTGCGTTCCTTCCTTCGACAACCCGCACACGAACTTGTCTCGCAATGCCTCTGTCAGATTTCCTCCAAACTGGCAGTATTTCGCTAGCCAACGCAGTTCGACCAAGTATTCCGCGTTGCTTTCCTCTTTCCGTTGCGTTCTCGCATAAAATTTGAATCGTTCCGCCAACATCAGCGGTGTGGGGTTCAAGTGATCCTTCAGAACAGCAACAATATTATCGAAGGTTTGATCCGCCAGTTTAACTGGTGCTAGAAGATGCTTCAATAGCCCGTATGTCTTTGCCCCCATCGAGTTTAGCAAGGTTATAGCTTTATCATCATCCTCTATTTTATTGGCCTCACAATATATCTCAATGCGTTCTACATACGTGGCCCAATCTTCTACCTCGGAATCGAAATCGTTGATGTTACCACGCTTAGGCATCTTCACCTCCCTGATAAACAACAACGAAATATTTCTTTAACTTTTTTTTTCCAAGATGGCGGTTTCCCCGCGCTTATCTTCTTTCCCCGCCCCTTTCAAAATGGCGGTTCCCGCTTCTGTCTTTTTCTCCGCCTACTGGCGGCTTCCCGCGGTTTCCCGCGCTTATCTTCTTTCCCCGCCCACTTTCAAGATGGCGGTTCCTGCTTTTCTTCCCCTGGCGGAAGGGGTAAGCTTTTCCCTCGGGCGACGGCTGCTGGCTTTCGGGGTTCGCAGCCTGCGCTTCGGCTTCAGCGCGTTCCCTTCTCTCGGCCGGGCAACCGGCTCTGGTACAACCCGTTGACGGCGAACGGTCTCAGCCGCTGGCTGGATCTCGCTCAGTCTCCCTCGCTCGGGCTCTGTCTCTCCGGTGCTGGGTACAACTTGTTGACGGCGAACAG
Source organism: Somniosus microcephalus (assembly GCF_052327205.1). NCBI lineage: Eukaryota > Metazoa > Chordata > Chondrichthyes > Squaliformes > Somniosidae > Somniosus > Somniosus microcephalus. The sequence goes on along the minus strand of NC_140989.1, from coordinate 372,038,421 downwards.
TTTCAGCCGCTGGGCTGGATCTCGCTCAGTCTTCCTCGGGCTCTGTCTCTCCCGCTCGCGCGGCTCTCGCTCGCTCTCTCTCGGGCTCTGTCTCTCCTGTTCGCACGGCTCTCGCTCGGGCTCTGTCTCTCCCGTTCGCGCGGCTCTCAATCGCGCCTCCCAGCCCTCTCGCAGTCCGGTGCTTCCCTCCCCGGCTGCGGCTGAGTTCTCCGCGACTTATTTATTTTATCTCTTCCCGCGCCTTACGATCCCGGTCGCAGCGCTTCGTGGCCTCGGTCACTGTCCGACCTTTTTCACCCAATCGCTCCTCCCAGCCTCTCGCAGTCCGGTGCTTCCTCCCCGGCTGCGGCTGTGTTCTCCGCGGTTTATTTATTTTTATATCTTCCCGCGCCTTACGATCCCGGTCGCAGCGCCTCGTGGTCGCGGTATTTGTCCGGCCTTTTTCGCCGTCGCGGTCTAGTCGTCTCACGATGCTCCCCAGCCCGCTTGTACCGCGGCTTCTGCTCCACGCTGCCCCAGTCTCAGCGCCTCTGGGCCCAACTTCTGTCCGGCTCCTTTCCCCCTCGACCGTGGTCGAGTGCACCGCCCTTATCCTCCGTTTATTTGTTTCTATTTTCCCTTTACTCACAGTCACCGTGGCCGACTTGCTTCTCGTGTTGATCGGCTCACTCACCACCGTGGCAGAAGGGACAATCCGTGCCTGTTGCTGATGGAAGACTTCGTGTTTGAAATCTTCCTCCTTTCTTGGTCTGCAGACTCGAGTTTTCTCTCAGCAAAACGACGAGGGCGGGTGCCTCTTCTCGACGCTCGTTTACTTCTTCAGAAGTATTGTTGCCGCAGGGTAAGATCGAACTCGTCGCCACTGTAAAGTCTGTGGGTTGTATAGCGAAGTAATACACAGACTACAAGAGTAACTTAAACAGGACTTTACTATTCGAAGGTCAGGGCGAATCTGCCCAATAAATTCTGCCACAGCACTTATATACCGGTGTGGTCACCGTCGGTATTACAGTATACAGCAGCCAGGATAAAGTAGTGCCACACCTAAAATAGTTCTTTTAAAGGTGGACGGTTACATACAATAGTTCTCTTAAAGGTAGAACAGTTACATACACTACAGTGGGTAGTGGTGTTCCACAAGGATCAGTGCTGGGACCACTGTTGTTCACAATTTATATTAATGATTTAGACTTTGGAATCAAAAACACAATTTCTAAATTTACGGATGACACCAAATTGGGGGGATAGTCAATACTGAGGAGGACTGCAACAAGTTACAGGAGGACATTAATAAACTTGCAGAATGGGCATATAATTGGCAAATGAAGTTCAACACAGATAAATGTGAGGTATTACATTTTGATAGGGAGAATAGGGAGGTCACATTACTTGGAGGGTGCGAGTCTAGGTGGGGTAGAGGAACAAAGGGATCTTGGAGTACAAATACACAAATCACTAAAAGTTGCGATACAGGTTAACAAGGCCATAAAAAAAGCAAACCAAGCACTAGGGTTTATTTCTAGAAGGATAGAATTGAAAAGTAGGGAAGTTATGCTAAACATGTATCGAACCTTGGATAGACCACACTTGGAGTACTGCGTACAGTTCTGGTCACCATATTATACAAAGGATATAGAGGCACTGGAGAGGGTGCAGAGAAGATTTACAAGGATGATACCAGAACTGCGAGGGTATACATATCAGGAAAGGATGAACAGGCTGGGTCTCTTTTCTCTTGAAAAAAGAAGGCTGAGGGGTGACCTAATAGAGGTCTTTAAAATTATGAAAGGTTTTGACAGAGTGGATACAGAGAGAGTGTTTCCACTTGTGGAGAAGAGCATAACTAGGGGCCATCAATATAAGACAGTCACCAACAAATCCAACAGGGAATTCAGGAGAAACTTCTTTACCCAGAGAGTGGTGAGAATGTGGAACTCGCTCCCACAGGGAGTGGTTGAGGCGAATAGTATAGATGTATTTAAGGGGAGGCTAGACAAGCACATGAGGGAGAAGGAAATAGAGGGTTTTGTCATAGGAGGAAAAATTCGGTTGCTTTGCGCCTCCCGTTAAAGCGAAATTCAGCGGGAGGTTAGCGGCAGCGCTAACCATTAGCGCCCTGCAGCGATGACATCATCACCGTGCACAGCGCCCCGCTCGCAATCTTCGGTAGACCCCCTGACTTACCGCCGGACGCTATGTCTGACAGGGTCAGGGGGACCTACCTGCAGCCAGGGTGGCGCTACATAAAGGCGAGGTGCCGGGCAGCCATTTTGTTGCTGGCCACCTGCCAGCACCTGCCTTCGCTCCCGTTCCCGGCCTCCTGAGCACCCCCCCCACCCGCCCCCCCCCCGCGGAGTGCCGGCTGCGCTCCGTGAGCCCGACACTTCTCTTGAGTGCAGGGCTCTTTTGCCGGCACTCCGATCGCTGGTGGCCCAGCTGGGCCCCGGGTCATGCTGCGCAAGGCCCCTCTCCTTTAGGAAGACCTGCAACACCGCGGTGCAACGTGCCCTCGATATTCCCTCGCAGCGCCCGAAGGGGAAGGCTCGGTGCTTCTAGTAACGCCCTGCTTCCCTCTTAGGACGCTACCACTCAATTTCGGCCAAGGGGGTGCTAATTTCTCCGGTGCACTAACCCGGCGAAGTTAGCACCCTGAAGGGGCGCAACTCAATTTCTCCCCCTTAGAGTCATAACGGCACAGAAGAAGGCCATTCGGTCCATCGAGTCCGTTTATTTCCCTCAAGTGCCTATCCAGTCTCCCCTTGAAAACATTGAGTGTCTCCGCTTCCATCGGCAGCGAGTTCCAGGTCCTCACCACTCGCTGCGTAAAAAGGTTTCCCCTCACATCCCCCACTGTATCTCTTGCCCAAAACCTTAAATCTGTGTCCCCTAGTCCTTGTACCATCAACTAGTGGGAACAGCCTTTCCCCGTCTAGCCTATCCAAACCCGTCATAATCTTGTACACCTCTATCAAATCACCCCTCAACCTCCTTTGCTCTAATGAAAACAAATCCAGTTTCTCCAACCTGTCCTTGTAGCTAAGATCCCCCATCCCGGAACCATTCTGGTAAATCTCCTCTGCACCCTCTCCAGGGCCTTCACATCCTTCCTAAAGTGTGGTGACAAGAACTGGACGCAATACTCCAGTTGTGGCATAACCAGCGCTTTAGAAAGGTTCAGCATAACTTCTCTACGTTTGTACTCAATACCTCTATTTATGAAGCCCAAAATCCGATATGCTTTGTTAACCAGTCTCTCAATATTCCCGCCACCTTCAGGGACCTATGCACATTAACTCCCAGGTCCCACTGTCCCTGCACACTCTTTAAAACTGTGCCATTAAGTGTATATTGCCTCTCCCTGTTCCTTCTGTCAAAATGCATCACCTCACACTTCTCTGCATTAAATTCCATCTGCCACTTGTCTGCCCATTCTGCTAGCCTTTCTATGTCCTGTTGTAGTCGATTGATATCATCATCACCTTTTGCTGCACCGCAAGATTGGTGTCATCGGCAAATTTAGAAATTCTACTCTGCATTCCAATATCCAGATCATTTATATATATCAAAAAAATGCTGACCGAGTTAGATGAGGAAAGACGGGAGGAGGCTCGAGTGGAGCATAAACGCCGGTATGGACTGGGTGGACCGAATGGCCTGTTCCTGAGCCGTATATCCGCTGTAAACTTGCATATCTATAGCACCTTTCACCACCTCAGGACATCATAAAAGCTTCACAGCCAGTAAAGTACTTTTTGAAGTGTAGCCACTGTTGTAATGTAGGAAACACGGCAGCCAATGTGCGCACAGCAAGCTCTCACAAACAGCAATATGATCCTGACCAGATCATCTGTTCCAGTGCTGTTGGTTGAGGAATAAATATTGACCCCAGGTCACCGAGGAGAACGCCCCTGCTCTTCTCTGAAATAGTACCTTGGGATCTTTTACGTCCACCCGAGAGGGCAGATGAGGCTTCGGTTTAACATTTCATCCGAAAGACAGCACCGTCAACAGTGCAGCGCTCCCTCAGTGTTGCCCCTCCGACAGTGCAGCACTCCCTCAGTACTGCCCCTCCGACAGTGCGGCGCTCCCTCAGCACTGCCCCTCCGACAGTGCGGCGCTCCCTCAGTACTGCCCCTCCGACAATGCGGCACTCCCTCAGTACTGCCCCTCCGACAATGCGGCACTCCCTCAGTACTGCCCCTCCGACAGTGCGGCACTCCCTCAGTACTGCCCCTCCGACAGTGCGGCGCTCCCTCAGTACTGCCCCTCTGACAGTGCGGCGCTCCCTCAGTATTGCCCCTCCGACAGTGCAGCGCTCCCTCAGTACTGCCCCTCTGACAGTGCAGCGCTCCCTCAGTACTGCCCCTCTGACAGTGCAGCGCTCCCTCAGTACTGCCCCTCCAACAGTGCAGCGCTCCCTCAGTACTGCCCCTCGACAGTGCAGCGCTCCCTCAGTACTGCCCCTCCGACAATGCGGCACTCCCTCAGTACTGCCCCTCCGACAGTGCAGCGCTCCCTCAGTACTGCTCCTCCGACAGTGCAGCACTCCCTCATTACTGCACCTCCGACAGTGCAGCTCTCCCTCAGTACTTGCTGTGCGCAAATCAGTTACCTACATTATAACAGTTACTAATCTTAAAAAAGACGTTTTTAATTGGCTCTAACCTCGCCCGTCTCCGCCCGCCTCAGCTCATCCGCTGCTGAAACCCCAATCCATGCCGCCTTTACCTCCAGACTCGACTATTCCAGAACTCTCCGGGCCGACCTCCCACCTTCCACCCTCCCTAAACCTCAACTCATCCAAAACTCTGCTGCCCCGTGTCCTAACTCACACCCAGTCCCGTTCACCCCCCGTGTCCGAACTCACACCCAGTCCCGTTCACCCCCCGTGTCCGAACTCACACCCAGTCCCGTTCACCCCCCCGTGTCCGAACTCACACCCAGTCCCGTTCACCCCCCCGTGTCCTAACTCACACCCAGTCCCGTTCACCCCCCGGTGTCCTAACTCACACCCAGTCCCGTTCACCCCGTGTCCTAACTCACACCCAGTCCCCTTCACCCCCCGTGTCCTAACTCACACCCAGTCCCCTTCACCCCCCGTGTCCTAACTCACACCCAGTCCCGTTCACCCCGTGTCCTAACTCACACCCAGTCCCGTTCACCCCGTGTCCTAACTCACACCCAGTCCCGTTCACCCCGTGTCCTAACTCACACCCAGTCCCCTTCACCCCCCGTGTCCTAACTCACACCCAGTCCCCTTCACCCCCCGTGTCCTAACTCACACCCAGTCCCGTTCACCCCCCGTGTCCTAACTCACACCCAGTCCCGTTCACCCCGTGTCCTAACTCACACCCAGTCCCGTTCACCCCGTGTCCTAACTCACACCCAGTCCCGTTCACCCGGTGTCCTAACTCACACCCAGTCCCGTTCACCCCCCGTGTCCTAACTCACACCCAGTCCCGTTCACCCCGTGTCCTAACTCACACCCAGTCCCGTTCACCCCGTGTCCTAACTCACACCCAGTCCCGTTCACCCCGTGTCCTAACTCACACCCAGTCCCCCTCACCCCCCCGTGTCCTAACTCACACCCAGTCCCCCTCACCCCCCGTGTCCTAACTCACACCCAGTCCCGTTCACCCCGTGTCCTAACTCACACCCAGTCCCCTCACCCCCCGGTGTCCTAACTCACACCCAGTCCCCTCACCCCCCGTGTCCTAACTCACTCCCAGTCCCCTCACCCCCCGGTGTCCTAACTCACACCCAGTCCCGTTCACCCCGTGTCCTAACTCACACCCAGTCCCGTTCACCCCGTGTCCTAACTCACACCCAGTCCCCTTCACCCCCCGTGTCCTAACTCACACCCAGTCCCGTTCACCCCCCGTGTCCTAACTCACACCCAGTCCCCCTCACCCCCCGTGTCCTAACTCACACCCAGTCCCCTCACCCCCCCGTGTCCTAACTCACACCCAGTCCCGTTCACCCCGTGTCCTAACTCACACCCAGTCCCGTTCACCCCCCGTGTCCTAACTCACACCCAGTCCCGTTCACCCCCCGTGTCCTAACTCACACCCAGTCCCCCTCACCCCCCGTGTCCTAACTCACACCCAGTCCCGTTCACCCCCGGTGTCCTAACTCACACCCAGTCCCGTTCACCCCCGGTGTCCTAACTCACACCCAGTCCCGTTCACCCCCCGTGTCCTAACTCACACCCAGTCCCCTCACCCCCCGTGTCCTAACTCACACCCAGTCCCCTCACCCCCCGTGTCCTAACTCACACCCAGTCCCCTCACCCCCCGTGTCCTAACTCACACCCAGTCCGCCTCACCCCCCGTGTCCTAACTCACACCCAGTCCCCTCACCCCCCGTGTCCTAACTCACACCCAGTCCCGTTCACCCCCCGTGTCCTAACTCACACCCAGTCCCGTTCACCCCCGTGTCCCAACTCACACCCAGTCCCCCTCACCCCCCCGTGTCCTAACTCACACCCAGTCCCGTTCACCCCGTGTCCTAACTCACACCCAGTCCCCCTCACCCCCCGTGTCCTAACTCACACCCAGTCCCCCTCACCCCCCGTGTCCTAACTCACACCCAGTCTCGTTCACCCCCCGGTGTCCGAACTCACACCCAGTCCCCCTCACCCCCCGTGTCCTAACTCACACCCAGTCCCCCTCAACCCCCGTGTCCTAACTCACACCCAGTCCCCCTCACCCCCCGTGCCCTAACTCACACCCAGTCCCGTTCACCCCCCGTGTCCTAACTCACACCCAGTCCCGTTCACCCCCCGTGTCCTAACTCACACCCAGTCCCCTCACCCCCCCGTGTCCTAACTCTCACCCAGTCCCCTCACCCCCCCGTGTCCTAACTCACACCCAGTCCCCCTCACCCCCCGTGTCCTAACTCACACCAAGTCCCGTTCACCACCCGTGTCCTAACTCACACCCAGTCCCCTCACCCCCCCGTGTCCTAACTCACACCCAGTCCCCCTCACCCCCCGTGTCCGAACTCACACACAGTCCCCCTCACCCCCCGTGTCCTAACTCACACACAGTCCCCCTCACCCCCCGTGTCCTAACTCACACCCAGTCCCCCTCAGCCCCCGTGTCCTAACTCACACCCAGTCCCCCTCACCCCCCGTGTCCTAACTCACACCCAGTCCCCCTCACCCCCCGTGTCCTAACTCACACCCAGTCCCCTCACCCCCCGTGTCCTAACTCACACCCAGTCCCGTTCACCCCCCGTGTCCTAACTCACACCCAGTCCCGTTCACCCCCCGTGTCCTAACTCACACCCAGTCCCGTTCACCCCCCGTGTCCTAACTCACACCCAGTCCCCCTCACCCCCCGTGTCCTAACTCACACCCAGTCCCCTCACCCCCCGTGTCCTAACTCACACCCAGTCCCGTTCACCCGCCGTGTCCTAACTCACACCCAGTCCCCCTCACCCCCCGTGTCCTAACTCACACCCAGTCCCGTTCACCCGCCGTGTCCTAACTCACACCCAGTCCCCCTCACCCCCCGTGTCCTAACTCACACCCAGTCCCCCTCACCCCCCGTGTCCTAACTCACACCCAGTCCCCTCACCCCCCGTGTCCTAACTCTCACCCAGTCCCGTTCACCCCCGTGTCCTAACTCACACCCAGTCCCCTCACCCCCCGTGTCCTAACTCACACCCAGTCCCCTCACCCCCCGTGTCCTAACTCACACCCAGTCCCGTTCACCCCCCGTGTCCTAACTCACACCCAGTCCCGTTCACCCCCCATGTCCTAACTCACACCCAGTCCCCTCACCCCCCCCGTGTCCTAACTCACACCCAGTCCCCTCACCCCCCCCGTGTCCTAACTCACACCCAGTCCCCCTCACCCCCCGTGTCCTAACTCACACCCAGTCCCCCTCACCCCCCGTGTCCTAACTCACACCCAGTCCCGTTCACCCCCCGTGTCCTAACTCTCACCCAGTCCCGTTCACCCCCCGTGTCCTAACTCACACCCAGTCCCCCTCACCCCCCGTGTCCTAACTCACACCCAGTCCCATTCACCCCCCGTGTCCTAACTCACACCCAGTCCCCCTCACCCCCCCGTGTCCTAACTCACACCCAGTCCCGTTCAACACCCCCCGTGTCCTAACTCTCACCCAGTCCCGTTCACCCCCCGTGTCCTAACTCACACCCAGTCCCCCTCACCCCCCCCGTGTCCTAACTCACACCCAGTCCCATTCACCCCCCGTGTCCTAACTCTCACCCAGTCCCCCTCACCCCCCGTGTCCTAACTCACACCCAGTCCCGTTCACCCCCCGTGTCCTAACTCACACCCAGTCCCCTCACCCCCCGTGTCCTAACTCACACCCAGTCCCCTCACCCCCCGTGTCCTAACTCACACCCAGTCCCCTCACCCCCCGTGTCCTAACTCACACCCAGTCCCATTCACCCCCCGTGTCCTAACTCACACCCAGTCCCCCTCACCCCCCGTGTCCTAACTCACACCCAGTCCCCCTCACCCCCCGTGTCCTAACTCACACCCAGTCCCGTTCACCCCCCGTGTCCTAACTCACACCCAGTCCCGTTCACCCCCCGTGTCCTAACTCACACCCAGTCCCGTTCACCCCTCGTGTCCTAACTCACACCCAGTCCCGTTCACCCCCCGTGTCCTAACTCACACCCAGTCCCGTTCACCCCTCGTGTCCTAACTCACACCCAGTCCCGTTCTCCCCCCGTGTCCTAACTCTCACCCAGTCCCGTTCACCCCTCGTGTCCTAACTCACACCCAGTCCCGTTCACCCCCCGTGTCCTAACTCACACCCAGTCCCGTTCTCCCCCCGTGTCCTAACTCTCACCCAGTCCCGTTCACCCCCCGTGTCCTAACTCACACCCAGTCCCGTTCACCCCCCGTGTCCTAACTCACACCCAGTCCCCCTCACCCCCCGTGTCCTAACTCACACCCAGTCCCCCTCACCCCCCGTGTCCTAACTCACACCCAGTCCCCCTCACCCCCCGTGTCCTAACTCACACCCAGTCCCCTCACCCCCCGTGTCCTAACTCACACCCAGTCCCGTTCACCCGCCGTGTCCTAACTCACACCCAGTCCCCTCACCCCCCGTGTCCTAACTCACACCCAGTCCCGTTCACCCCCCGTGTCCTAACTCACACCCAGTCCCCTCACCCCCCGTGTCCTAACTCACACCCAGTCCCATTCACCCCCCGTGTCCTAACTCACACCCAGTCCCCCTCACCCCCCGTGTCCTAACTCACACCCAGTCCCGTTCACCCGCCGTGTCCTAACTCACACCCAGTCCCCTCACCCCCCGTGTCCTAACTCACACCCAGTCCCGTTCACCCCCCGTGTCCTAACTCACACCCAGTCCCCTCACCCCCCGTGTCCTAACTCACACCCAGTCCCATTCACCCCCCGTGTCCTAACTCACACCCAGTCCCCCTCACCCCCCGTGTCCTAACTCACACCCAGTCCCGTTCACCCCCCGTGTCCTAACTCACACCCAGTCCCCTCACCCCCCGTGTCCTAACTCACACCCAGTCCCCCTCACCCCCCGTGTCCTAACTCACACCCAGTCCCCCTCACCCCCCGTGTCCTAACTCACACCCAGTCCCATTCACCCCCCGTGTCCTAACTCTCACCCAGTCCCGTTCACCCCCGTGTCCTAACTCACACCCAGTCCCGTTCACCCGCCGTGTCCTAACTCACACCCAGTCCCCTCACCCCCCCGTGTCCTAACTCACACCCAGTCCCCTCACCCCCCGTGTCCTAACTCACACCCAGTCCCGTTCACCCCCCGTGTCCTAACTCACACCCAGTCCCGTTCACCCCCCGTGTCCTAACTCACACCAAGTCCCCCTCACCCCCCGTGTCCTAACTCACACCCAGTCCCCTCACCCCCCGTGTCCTAACTCACACCCAGTCCCCCTCACCCCCCGTGTCCTAACTCACACCCAGTCCCCTCACCCCCCGTGTCCTAACTCACACCCAGTCCCGTTCACCCGCCGTGTCCTAACTCACACCCAGTCCCCCTCACCCCCCGTGTCCTAACTCACACCCAGTCCCGTTCACCCGCCGTGTCCTAACTCACACCCAGTCCCCCTCACCCCCCGTGTCCTAACTCACACCCAGTCCCCCTCACCCCCCGTGTCCTAACTCACACCCAGTCCCCTCACCCCCCGTGTCCTAACTCTCACCCAGTCCCGTTCACCCCCGTGTCCTAACTCACACCCAGTCCCCTCACCCCCCGTGTCCTAACTCACACCCAGTCCCCTCACCCCCCGTGTCCTAACTCACACCCAGTCCCGTTCACCCCCCGTGTCCTAACTCACACCCAGTCCCGTTCACCCCCCATGTCCTAACTCACACCCAGTCCCCTCACCCCCCCCGTGTCCTAACTCACACCCAGTCCCCTCACCCCCCCCGTGTCCTAACTCACACCCAGTCCCCCTCACCCCCCGTGTCCTAACTCACACCCAGTCCCCCTCACCCCCCGTGTCCTAACTCACACCCAGTCCCGTTCACCCCCCGTGTCCTAACTCTCACCCAGTCCCGTTCACCCCCCGTGTCCTAACTCACACCCAGTCCCCCTCACCCCCCGTGTCCTAACTCACACCCAGTCCCATTCACCCCCCGTGTCCTAACTCACACCCAGTCCCCCTCACCCCCCCGTGTCCTAACTCACACCCAGTCCCGTTCAACACCCCCCGTGTCCTAACTCTCACCCAGTCCCGTTCACCCCCCGTGTCCTAACTCACACCCAGTCCCGTTCACCCCCCCGTGTCCTAACTCACACCCAGTCCCCCTCACCCCCCCCGTGTCCTAACTCACACCCAGTCCCGTTCACCCCCCGTGTCCTAACTCACACCCAGTCCCGTTCACCCCCCCCGTGTCCTAACTCACACCCAGTCCCCCTCACCCCCCCCGTGTCCTAACTCACACCCAGTCCCCCTCACCCCCCCCGTGTCCTAACTCACACCCAGTCCCATTCACCCCCCGTGTCCTAACTCTCACCCAGTCCCCCTCACCCCCCGTGTCCTAACTCACACCCAATCCCCTCACCCCCCGTGTCCTAACTCACACCCAGTCCCCTCACCCCCCGTGTCCTAACTCACACCCAGTCCCCTCACCCCCCGTGTCCTAACTCACACCCAGTCCCCCTCACCCCCCGTGTCCTAACTCACACCCAGTCCCATTCACCCCCCGTGTCCTAACTCACACCCAGTCCCCCTCACCCCCCGTGTCCTAACTCACACCCAGTCCCCCTCACCCCCCGTGTCCTAACTCACACCCAGTCCCCTCACCCCCCCGTGTCCTAACTCACACCCAGTCCCGTTCACCCCCCGTGTCCTAACTCACACCCAGTCCCCTCACCCCCCCGTGTCCTAACTCACACCCAGTCCCCTCACCCCCCCGTGTCCTAACTCACACCCAGTCCCGTTCACCCCCCGTGTCCTAACTCACACCCAGTCCCGTTCTCCCCCCGTGTCCTAACTCTCACCCAGTCCCGTTCACCCCCCGTGTCCTAACTCACACCCAGTCCCGTTCTCCCCCCGTGTCCTAACTCTCACCCAGTCCCGTTCACCCCTCGTGTCCTAACTCACACCCAGTCCCGTTCACCCCCCGTGTCCTAACTCACACCCAGTCCCGTTCTCCCCCCGTGTCCTAACTCTCACCCAGTCCCGTTCACCCCCCGTGTCCTAACTCACACCCAGTCCCGTTCACCCCCCGTGTCCTAACTCACACCCAGTCCCGTTCACCCCCCGTGTCCTAACTCACACCCAGTCCCGTTCACCCCCCGTGTCCTAACTCACACCCAGTCCCCCTCACCCCCCGTGTCCTAACTCACACCCAGTCCCCCTCACCCCCCGTGTCCTAACTCACACCCAGTCCCCCTCACCCCCCGTGTCCTAACTCACACCCAGTCCCCTCACCCCCCGTGTCCTAACTCACACCCAGTCCCGTTCACCCGCCGTGTCCTAACTCACACCCAGTCCCCTCACCCCCCGTGTCCTAACTCACACCCAGTCCCGTTCACCCCCCGTGTCCTAACTCACACCCAGTCCCATTCACCCCCCGTGTCCTAACTCACACCCAGTCCCCCTCACCCCCCGTGTCCTAACTCACACCCAGTCCCGTTCACCCGCCGTGTCCTAACTCACACCCAGTCCCCTCACCCCCCGTGTCCTAACTCACACCCAGTCCCGTTCACCCCCCGTGTCCTAACTCACACCCAGTCCCCTCACCCCCCGTGTCCTAACTCACACCCAGTCCCATTCACCCCCCGTGTCCTAACTCACACCCAGTCCCCCTCACCCCCCGTGTCCTAACTCACACCCAGTCCCGTTCACCCCCCGTGTCCTAACTCACACCCAGTCCCCTCACCCCCCGTGTCCTAACTCACACCCAGTCCCCCTCACCCCCCGTGTCCTAACTCACACCCAGTCCCCCTCACCCCCCGTGTCCTAACTCACACCCAGTCCCATTCACCCCCCGTGTCCTAACTCTCACCCAGTCCCGTTCACCCCGTGTCCTAACTCACACCCAGTCCCGTTCACCCGCCGTGTCCTAACTCACACCCAGTCCCCTCACCCCCCCGTGTCCTAACTCACACCCAGTCCCCTCACCCCCCGTGTCCTAACTCACACCCAGTCCCGTTCACCCCCCGTGTCCTAACTCACACCCAGTCCCGTTCACCCCCCGTGTCCTAACTCACACCCAGTCCCGTTCACCCGCCGTGTCCTAACTCACACCCAGTCCCCTCACCCCCCCGTGTCCTAACTCACACCCAGTCCCGTTCACCCCCCGTGTCCTAACTCACACCCAGTCCCGTTCACCCCCCGTGTCCTAACTCACACCCAGTCCCGTTCACCCGCCGTGTCCTAACTCACACCCAGTCCCCTCACCCCCCCGTGTCCTAACTCACACCCAGTCCCCTCACCCCCCGTGTCCTAACTCACACCCAGTCCCGTTCACCCGCCGTGTCCTAACTCACACCCAGTCCCCTCACCCCCCGTGTCCTAACTCTCACCCAGTCCCGTTCACCCCCCGTGTCCTAACTCACACCCAGTCCCGTTCACCCCCCGTGTCCTAACTCACACCCAGTCCCGTTCACCCGCCGTGTCCTAACTCACACCCAGTCCCGTTCACCCCCCGTGTCCTAACTCACACCCAGTCCCCCTCACCCCCCGTGTCCTAACTCACACACAGTCCCGTTCACCCCCCGTGTCCTAACTCACACCCAGTCCCGTTCACCCCCCGTGTCCTAACTCACACCCAGTCCCGTTCACCCCCCGTGTCCTAACTCACACCCAGTCCCCTCACCCCCCGTGTCCTAACTCACACCCAGTCCCGTTCACCCCCCGTGTCCTAACTCACACACAGTCCCGTTCACCCCCGTGTCCTAACTCACACCCAGTCCCGTTCACCCCCCGTGTCCTAACTCACACCCAGTTCCGTTCACCCCCCGTGTCCTAACTCACACCCAGTCCCGTTCACCCCCCGTGTCCTAACTCACACCCAGTCCCGTTCATCCCCCGTGTCCTAACTCACACCCAGTCCCCTCACCCCCCGGTGTCCTAACTCACACCCAGTCCCCCTCACCCCCCGTGTCCTAACTCACACCCAGTCCCGTTCACCCCGTGTCCTAACTCACACCCAGTCCCGTTCACCCCCCGTGTCCTAACTCACACCCAGTCCCGTTCACCCCCCGTGTCCTAACTCACACCCAGTCCCCCTCACCCCCCGTGTCCTAACTCACACCCAGTCCCGTTCACCCCGTGTCCTAACTCACACCCAGTCCCCCTCACCCGCCGTGTCCTAACTCACACCCAGTCCCGTTCACCCCCCGTGTCCTAACTCACACCCAGTCCCCTCACCCCCCGTGTCCTAACTCACACCCAGTCCCCTCACCCCCCCGTGTCCTAACTCACACCCAGTCCCGTTCACCCCCCGTGTCCTAACTCACACCCAGTCCCGTTCACCCCCTGTGTCCTAACTCACACCCAGTCCCGTTCACCCCCCGTGTCCTAACTCACACCCAGTCCCCTCACCCCCCCGTGTCCTAACTCACACCCAGTCCCGTTCACCCCCTGTGTCCTAACTCACACCCAGTCCCGTTCACCCCCCGTGTCCTAACTCACACCCAGTCCCGTTCACCCCCCGTGTCCTAACTCACACCCAGTCCCGTTCACCCCCTGTGTCCTAACTCACACCCAGTCCCGTTCATCCCCCGTGTCCTAACTCACACCCAGTCCCGTTCACCCCCGTGTCCTAACTCACACCCAGTCCCGTTCATCCCCCGTGTCCTAACTCACACCCAGTCCCGTTCACCCCCGGTGTCCTAACTCACACCCAGTCCCGTTCATCCCCCGTGTCCTAACTCACACCCAGTCCCGTTCACCCCCCGTGTCCTAACTCACACCCAGTCCCGTTCATCCCCCGTGTCCTAACTCACACCCAGTCCCGTTCATCCCCCATGTCCTAACTCACACCCAGTCCCGTTCACCCCCCGTGTCCTAACTCACACCCAGTCCCGTTCACCCCCCCCGTGTCCTAACTCACACCCAGTCCCCCTCACCCCCCGTGTCCTAACTCACACCCAGTCCCGTTCATCCCCCGTGTCCTAACTCACACCCAGTCCCCCTCACCCCCCGTGTCCTAACTCACACCCAGTCCCGTTCACCCCGTGTCCTAACTCACACCCAGTCCCGTTCATCCCCCGTGTCCTAACTCACACCCAGTCCCCTCACCCCCCGTGTCCTAACTCACACCCAGTCCCCTCACCCCCCGTGTCCTAACTCACACCCAGTCCCGTTCATCCCCCGTGTCCTAACTCACACCCAGTCCCCCTCACCCCCCGTGTCCTAACTCACACCCAGTCCCGTTCATCCCCCGTGTCCTAACTCACACCCAGTCCCCCTCACCCCCCGTGTCCCAACTCACACCCAGTCCCCCTCACCCCCCGTGTCCTAACTCCCACCCAGTCCCGTTCTCCCCCCGTGTCCTAACTCACACCCAGTCCCGCTCACCCCCCGTGTCCTAACTCACACCCAGTCCCGTTCTCCCCCCGTGTCCTAACTCACACCCAGTCCCGCTCACCCCCCGTGTCCTAACTCACACCCAGTCCCGTTCTCCCCCCGTGTCCTAACTCACACCCAGTCCCCTCACCCCCCGTGTCCTAACTCACACCCAGTCCCGTTCACCCCCCGTGTCCTAACTCACACCCAGTCCCGTTCAACCCCGTGTCCTAACTCACACCCAGTCCTGTTCACCCCCCGTGTCCTAACTCACACCCAGTCCCGTTCACCCCCCGGTGTCCTAACTCACACCCAGTCCCGTTCACCCCCCGTGTCCTAACTCACACCCAGTCCCCTCACCCCCCGTGTCCTAACTCACACCCAGTCCCGTTCACCCCCCGTGTCCTAACTCACACCCAGTCCCCCTCACCCCCCGTGTCCTAACTCACGCCCAGTCCCGTTCACCCCCCGTGTCCTAACTCGCACCCAGTCCCCCTCACCCCCCGTGTCCTAACTCACACCCAGTCCCCCTCACCCCCCGTGTCCTAACTCACACCCAGTCCCCTCATCCCCCCGTGTCCTAACTCACACCCAGTCCCGTTCACCCCCCGGTGTCCTAACTCACACCCAGTCCCGTTCACCCCGTGTCCTAACTCACACCCAGTCCCCTCACCCCCCGTGTCCTAACTCACACCCAGTCCCCTCACCCCCCGTGTCCTAACTCACACCCAGTCCCGTTCACCCCGTGTCCTAACTCACACCCAGTCCCGTTCACCCCCCGTGTCCTAACTCACACCCAGTCCCGTTCACCACCCGTGTCCTAACTCACACCCAGTCCCGTTCACCCCCCGGTGTCCTAACTCACACCCAGTCCCGTTCACCCCGTGTCCTAACTCACACCCAGTCCCCCTCACCCCCCGTGTCCTAACTCACACCCAGTCCCGTTCACCTGCTGTGTCCTAACTCACACCCAGTCCCGTTCACCCCCCCCGTGTCCTAACTCACACCCAGTCCCGTTCACCCCCCGTGTCCTAACTCACACCCAGTCCCGTTCACCCCCCGTGTCCTAACTCACACCCAGTCCCGTTCACCCCCCGGTGTCCTAACTCACACCCAGTCCCGTTCATCCCCCGTGTCCTAACTCACACCCAGTCCCGTTCACCCATCACCCCTGTGCTCGCTGACCTAGTCCGGCAACGCCTCAATTAAAAAATTCTCATCCTTGTTTTCAAATCCCTCCATGGCCTCGCCCCTCCCAATATACCCATCAATATACCCATCAGGAAAGACTGAACAGGCTGGGGCTCTTTTCTCTAGAAAAGAGATGCTGAGGGGTGACCTTATAGAGGTCTTTAAAATTATGAAGGGGTTTGATAGGTGAGAATGTGGAACTCGCTACCAGAGGGAGTGGTTGAGGCGAAGAGCAGAGATACATTTAAGGGGAAGCTGGATAAACACATGAGGGAGAAGGGAATAGAAGGATATGGTGATGGGGTGAGGCGAAGCGGAGTGGGAGGAGGGTCGAGTGGAGCACAAACACTGGCACGGAGCAGTGGGGCCGAATCGCCTGTTTCTGTGCTGTACATTCTGTGTAATTCTATATCTCGGTGACCTCCTCCTGTCCTACAACCCTCTGAGATCTCTGTGTCCTCCAATCCTGGCATCTACTCGATCAGTCTATTCAAAATTGGTGAAGGGCTCAGTCAGAGGTGAAGGTGTCAGATGGGAATAGAATGCGCATTCACACAATTCCTGCTTCAGCAAATTTCATCACTGAGATTGGAACAGTTTTACTATCACTTTCCCTCACTCACAGATCCTGTATAAACACCACCATCGCCATAGAGATCCGGAGTATCTAAATATTGATTGGGGAAAGAAAGACTTGCTTCCCCAGCGCCTTTCACCACCTCATAAAGTCATAGGCCTAGAAATTCAGTTTGGGGCGCCAAGCTCGCCTGGGCGCCGGAATTACCGCTGCGCGCGGAGCCACTTGCGCCAGCGGGATATTCAGTTTCAGCGCCCCAAGTGGAAGCCGGCCGCTAAACAAGGGTTTCGGCGCCCCGCTTGGGGCGCTGAAACGGAATATCGGTGTGCAAAGTGCCGCAGCGCCACCCGCTGCGGCACGGCAGCCTGCGGTACTACAGGCCTTCCTCTCACTCTTAAGGGGGAGGTGCCTGCAACAGCGCGATCCCCGCTCGCGAGTGCCGGCAAATGAGCCTGGCACCAAGGAGAAGTGCCGGGCTCTCTGGAAACAGCCGGCAATGCCGCGGGGGGGCGGTGTGTAGGAGGCCGGGGACGGAGGTGCGGGCAGGCGGCCGCCGAAAAAGCGGCCGGCCGCACCTCCACCTTAACTCGCCCCACTACCGGCACAGGTAGGCCCCGTGTACCGGTCGCTGTTTGCGGCCGGCGCGGGGGAGGCGGCAGCGACCAAATATGGCCAGCGGGGCGATAGCGGGGCGCTGCGCACACCGATGACGTCATCGGTGGCGGCGCAGCGCTACTGGCTAACGCCACCATTAGCGCCCCGCTAAATATCGCGGTAGGTTTGCACAGTGGCGCAAAAGCTCTCGTTGGGCGCAAACTGGTGGCGCAGGCCACTGAATTTCTAGGCCATAGAGTTATACAGCACAGAAAGAGGCCCTTCGGCCCATCGTGTCCGCGCCGGCCATCAAGCCCTGTCTATTCTAATCTCATTTTCCAGCACTTGGTCCGTAGCCTTGTATGCTATGGCATTTCAAGTGCTCATCTAAATGCTTCTTGAATGTTGTGAGGGTTCCTGCCTCTACCACTTGTATTGATTTCTTTGTGGGTTCAATGATGAGACATTTATGAAAGAGAATGTCTTTTAATCTAAAGCTTGTTGAACTCTTTATAACAACATTTACAGGAGACATTATGCTCGTGATGCATCTAGAACGAAACTGAAACTAAACCAAACTGCTTGTCTCTCACATGACCTCTGCTGGTCAGGCATAAGTAATCAATACATGCAACTATGCTGGTAAGGCATGATAATCAAACAGGCAAATAACATCACTATTTGCTGATATCATTACACCACCCTTTCAGGCAGTGAGTTCCAGATTCCAACCACCCTCTGGGTGAAAAAGTTTTTCCTCAAATCCCATCTAATATCCTGCCCCTTACCTTGAAACTATGCCCCCTGGTTATTGACCCCTCTACTAAGGGGAAAAGTTCCTTTCTACCTACCCTATCTATTCCCCTCATAATTTTGTACACCTCAATCAGGTCCTCCCTCAGCCTTCTCTACTCCAAGGAAAACAACCCCAGCCTGTCCCGTCTCTCTTCATAGCTGAAGCGCTCCAGCCCAGGTAACATCCTGGTGAATCTCCTCTGCACCCTCTCCAATGCATTCACATCCTTCCTATACTGTGGCGACCAGAACTGCACACAGTATTCCAGCTGTGGCCTAACTAGCGTTTTGTACAGCTCCATCATAACCTCCCTGCTCTTATATTCTATGCCTCGGCTAATGAAGGCAAGTATCCCATATGCCTTTTTAACCACCTTATCTACCTGTCCTGCTGCCTTCAGGGAACTATGTACACGCACACCAAGGTTCCTCTGTCCTTCCTTGGGTCCTACCATTCATTGTGTATTCCCTTGCATTGATAGTCCTCCCAAAATGCACCACCTCACACTTTTCAGGGTTAAATTCCATTTTCCACTGTTCCGCCCATCTGACCAACCCATCTATATCATCCTGTAGCCTGAGGCTTCCCTCCTCGCTATTTACCACTCCACCAATTTTCGTATCATCTGCGAACTTACTGATCATACCTCCTACATTCATATCTAAATCATTAATGTACACTACAAACAGCAAAGGACCGAGCACCGATCCCTGTGGTACACCACTGGACATAGGCTTCCAGTCACAAAAACATCCTTCGACCATCACCCTCTGCCTCCTGCCACTAAGCCAATTTTGGATCCAATGTGCCAAATTGCCCTGGATCCCATGGGCACTTATCTTCTTGACCAGTCTCCCATGCGGGACTTTGTCAAAAGCTGTACTGAAGTCCATGTAGACTACATCAACTGCATAACCTTCACCCACACACCTAGTCACCCCCTCGAAAAATTCAAACTAATTGGTTATACATGATCTCCCCCTGACAAAGCCATGCTGACTATCCTTGATACATTCCTTGCCTCTCCAAGTGGAGACTAATTCTGTCCCTCAGAATTTTTTCCAATAATTTCCCTACCACTGATGTTAGGCTCACTGGCCTGTACTTCCCTGGTTTATCCCTACTACCCTTCTTGAACAATGGTACTACGTTAGCTGTTCTCCAGTCCTCTGGCACCTCCCCTGTGGCCAGAGAGGTTCTGAAAATTTGTGTCAGAGCCCCTGCAATCTCCTCCCTTGCCTCACACAGCAGCCTGGGATACATCTCGTCAGGGCCTGGGGATTTATTCACTTTTAAGCCCGCTAAAACCGCTAGCACCTCCTCCCTCTCAATACTAATTTGTTCAAGTATATCACAAACCCCCTGCCTGATTTCTATGCCTACATCATCCTTCTCCATAGTGAACACAGATGCAAAATATTAATTTAAAACCTCACCTAAATCTTCTGGCTCTACACACAGCTTGCCACTTTGGTCCCTAATGGGCCCTACTCTTTTCCTGGTTATCCTCTTGCCCTTAATATACTTATAAAACACCGTGGGATTTTCCTTTATTTTGCCCGCCAGTGTTTTCATGCCCCCTCTTCGCTCTCCTAATTTCTTTTTTTAAGTACCCCCCTGCACTTTCTATACTCCTCTAGGGCTTCCACAGTTTTTAGTCCTTTGTATCTGCCAAAAGCCTCCCTTTTTTCCTAATCCATTCTTGTATATCCCTTGACATCCAGGGTTCCCTGGGCTTGTTGGTCCCACCCTTGACCGTTACGGGAACATGTTGTACTTTCTCTATTTCCTTTCTGAAAGACTCCCACTGCTCCGATGTGGATTTTCCTACAAGTAGCTGATCCCA
The DNA here is from genome assembly GCF_052327205.1 of Somniosus microcephalus. NCBI lineage: Eukaryota > Metazoa > Chordata > Chondrichthyes > Squaliformes > Somniosidae > Somniosus > Somniosus microcephalus. The sequence goes on along the minus strand of NC_140989.1, from coordinate 372,018,414 downwards.
GTCCACTTTGGCCAGATCCTGCCTTATCATATTAAAATCAGCCTTCCCCCAATTTAGAACCTTTATTTCCGATCCATCTTTGTCCTTTTCCATGACTACCTTAAATCTCACCGAATTATGGTCACTGTCACCAAAATGCTCTCCTACTGACACTTCTACCAATTACCCGGTTACATTCCCTAGAATTAGGTCCAGTACCGCCCCCTCTCTTGTAGGACTTTCTACATGCTGGCTCAAAAAGCTCTCCTGGATGCACTTTAAGAATTCCGCACCATCTAAGCCTTTCACATTCTGACTATCCCAGTTAATATTGGGGAAGTTGAAATCCCCTACTATTATTACCCCATTATTTCTACACTTCTCTTGAGATTTGCCTACATATCTGTTCCTCTATCTCCCCCTGACTGTTTGGGGGCCTATAGTACACTCCCAGCAAAGTGCTTGCCCCCTTTTTGTTTTTATATTCTACCCATATGGCCTCATTAGAGGAACCTGCTAAGATATCATCCCTCCTTACTGCAGTAATTGACTCCTTGATTGATATTGCGACACCCCCTCCTCTTTTACACCCCGCTCTGTCTCGCCTGAAGATTCTATACCCCGGAATATTGAGCTGTCAGTCCTGCCCCTCCCTCAACCATGTCTCTGTGATAGCAACAATATCATACTCCCATGTGTTCATCAACACCTTCAATTCATCTGCCTTACTCGCAAGACTCCTTGCATTAAAATAAAAGCCATCCAGACTTGCCATACTCCCTTGTGCCATTACATATTTGCTCTGCCTTCCAGGCTGACTTGTTTTTTCCTCTACATTTGGCTGTGCATCACCCCCTACTGTAGCTCCACTCCGTATCCCATCCCCCTGCCAAGTTAGTTTAAACCCCCGCCCCCCAACAGTACTAGCAAACCTCCCCGCAAGGATGTTGGTCAAGTCCCGGTTCAGGTGCAACCCGTCCGACTTGTCCAGGTCCCACCTTCCCCAGAAACAGACCCAGTGATCCAGGAAACTAAAGCCCTCCCTCCTGCACCAACTCTTTAGCCACGCATTCATCTGCTCTATCCTCCTATTCCTATACTCACTAGCACGTGGCACCGGGAGTAATCCAGAGATTACAACCTTTGAGATCCTGCTTTTTAATCTGCTACCTAGCTCCCTAAATTCTTGTTGCAGGACCTCATCCCTCTTTCTACCCATGTCGTTGGTACCAATGTGAACCACGACCTCTGACTGTTCACCCTCCCCCTTCAGAATCTCACGACAAACCAAAGCGCTTCACAGCCAATGAAGTAGTTTTCCAAGTGTAGTCACAGTTATAATGTAAGAATTTAAAAGCTGATTCATCATTAACATTCATTTCCGTCCCAGAAGTTTCTCGAACTCTAAGTGCCAATGACATCACTGAGGGAACCCTAGATTGGAGGAGTTTTACTTTAACTGTGGAACTGTGGAACCCAGATCTGGGCTGAGAGCCACTGCCTGACCGTGCCTGACGACAAGACACGCTCCATTTTTACAACAGTCTCTGACTCTGTCCATTTAGAATTAGACCCCCTGCTTAATGCTGACAGAATAAGTTAAATTACATTTCTATTGCGCCCCTACCTCAGCTGTCCTAATATCTCCTTATGTGGTTTCGTGTCAATATTTTCGGATTTACACTCCTGCGAAATGCCTTGGGACATTTTACTACACTAAAGACGCTATATAAATGCAGGTTGCTGTCGTTGATATTACAGGATTGTGTCAGCATGTTGGGCTGGACTGTTCCTATCAGGTCATTTTACAAAGAAAACTGGATTGTGAGGGTTTTAAAAATCAGCAGAGGGAGACAATAGAATATGAGAGTAAACTAGCAAGAAATATAAAAAACTGATTGTAAGAGCTTTTACAAGTATGTGAAAAGGAAGAGATTAGCGAAAGTAAATGTGGGTCCCTTAGAGGCTGAGACAGGAGAAATTATAATGGGGAATAAGGAAATGACAGAGACATTAAACAAATATTTTGCACCTGTCTTCACAGTAGAAGGCACAAAAACCATTGCCGAATTAGTGGGGAACCAAGGGTCTAATGAGAGTGAGGAACGTAAAGTAACTAATATTAGTAAAGAATGTACTGGAGAAATTAATGGGACTAAAAGCCGACAAATCCCCTGGCCCTGACGGCCTACATCCTAGGGTTCTAAAAGATGTGGCTAGAGAGATAGTGGATGCATTGGTTGTGATCTTCCAAAATTCCCTAGATTCTAGTATGGTCCTAGCGGATTGGAAAGTAGCAAATGTACCCTGCTATTCAGGAAAGGAGGGAAAGAGAAAACAGGGAACTATAGACCAGTTAGCCTGACATCAGTTGTCGGGAAAGTGCTGGAATCCATTATTAGGGGCATGGTATCAGGGCACTTGGAAAATCACAATATGATTAGGCAGAGTCAACATGGTTTTATGAAAGGGAAATCATGTTTGACAAATGTATTCGAGTTTTTTGAAGGTGTAAGTAGCAGGGTAGATAAAGGGGAACCAATAGATATAGTATATTTGGATTTGCAAAAGGCAATCGATAAGGTGCCACACAATAGGTTGTCACACAAGGTTAGGGCTCATGGGATTGTGGGTAATATATTAGCATGGATAGAGGATTGGTTAACGGACAGAAAACCAATAAGTTAAGAAAGGATAAACTTGCCTTGGAGGCGGTGCAACGAAGGTTCACTAGATTGATTCCTGGGATGAGAGGGCTGTCCTATGAGGAGAGATTGTGTAGAATGGGCCGATACTCTCTGGAGTTTAGAAGAATGAGAGATGATCTCATTTAAACATATAAAATTCTTAAGGGGCTTGACAGGATAGATACTGAGAGGTTGTTCCCCATGGCTGGAGAGTCTAGAACTAGGGACATCGGGGTAGATTTTCATAAAGCTGTCGGGAAGGAGGCGGGACTACAACTTTCGGGTTGTAGTCCCGCCTACATCGACGTCTGGCCAATCCACGCGATTTTCCCTTGATTGACCTTGTTAAGCCCGCCCAGCGGACTCAGCAGGCCAATCAAGGGCCACCCAGCAACAGGTGACGTCACAGACTGAAATTTCATCTGTCGAGGTCTTGGCAGATGAAATATCAGTGTTTCACAGCTGTTTGAAGCTGTCAAGCACTGACAGTCTGACTTCTAACCTGAGTCCTTCTACACAGACTCAGTTAGAACTCTCACCGACACTGAAAGCTGCAGGCTGTCACTTTTACAGATCGCAGCCATTCTGCTTTCAGTGCTGGCTGAGTGATGGACTCCCGAAGCCTAGAGGAAGGAAGGCTGTAAAGGTAAGTACAGGTAATTTAAACTTCTTTACACACTTTAGACACACCAAACACACTTACCTTTGCACTCATGCACCCATCACTCACCTGAACACCGACATCTCGATCCCTCCAAGTCCTTCAAACCGATGGCCCGCCTCCTCTAACCTGGCGTGGTTTGGAGCCGTCGGGAATCCCACACGACAACCTTCAAAATAGGGATTAGGCTAAAAACTGCCTGTTAACTACCTGTTAACAGGCAGTTAATTGGCACTAATCCCTTCCCGCCTGGGGTCGGCGGGTCCCAGTGCGGGGCGGGTACCCGCCTCCTTTGAAACTTACATGGAGGTGGGTTTTGGGTGGGATGGTGTCGGGACCCCCGAAATCGGGATTTCCACCCCCCCCCCCCGCACACGCCTGAAACCCCACCTGACGGCTCCAGGAAAATCGACCCCATAGTCTCAGGATGGGGGTCACCCATTTAAGACTGAGATGAGGAGGAATTTCTTCACTCAGGGGATTGTGAATCTTTGGAATTCTCTAACCAGAGGGCTGTGGATGCTCAGTCGATGAGTATTCAAGACAGAGACCAGTAGATTTTTGGGCACTAAAGGAATCTAGGGATATAGGGATCGGGCGGGAAAGTGGAGTTGATGTAGAAGATCAGCCATGATCGTATTGAATGGCGGAGCAGGCTCAAAGGACCGTATTGCCTAATCCTGCTGCTTTTCTTATGTTCTTAAAACTGGAAATCTGGCAACAATAACTTCCAATTATAGAATGCCTTTAAAGTAGAAAAACATCCCGAATACTTCACAGGAGCAGCACCAAGCGAAAGGCAGGGAGATTAGAGAGTGATGGAAATCTAGGTCAAGGAGCTGGAATTGAAGGATGGTTTTGAAGTAGGAAAGGAAGGTGGGGAAGAAGAGGGATGTAGGAAGGTAATTTCAGAGCGTAACTCTGTCACGCCCCAGCCCACTGATATCAATGGGTAAATCTGTCACACCCCAGCCCACTGATATCAATGGGTAAATCTGTCACGCTCCAGCCCACTGATATCAACTGGTAACTCTGTCACACCCCAGCCCACTGATATCAATGGTAACTCTGTCACGCTCCAGCCCACTGAGATCAATGGGTAACTCTGTCACACCCCAGCCCACTGATATCAATGGGTAACTCTGTCACACCCCAGCCCACTGATATCAATGGGTAACTCTGTCACACCCCAGCCCACTGATATCAATGGGTAACTCTGTCACGTCCCAGCCCACTGATATCAACTGGTAACTCTGTCACGCCCCAGCCCACTGATATCAATGGGTAACTCTGTCACGCCCCAGCCCACTGATATCAATGGTAACTCTGTCACGCCCCAGCCCACTGATATCAATGGTAACTCTGTCACACCCCAGCCCACTGATATCAATGGTAACTCTGTCACGTCCCAGCCCACTGAGATCAATGGTAACTCTGTCACGCCCCAGCCCACTGATATCAATGGGTAACTCTGTCACGCCCCAGCCCACTGATATCAATGGTAACTCTGTCACGCCCCAGCCCACTGATATCAATGGGTAACTCTGTCACGCCCCAGCCCACTGATATCAATGGTAACTCTGTCACGCCCCAGCCCACTGATATCAATGGGTAACTCTGTCACGCCCCAGCCCACTGATATCAATGGTAACTCTGTCACGCCCCAGCCCACTGATATCAATGGGTAACTCTGTCACGCCCCAGCCCACTGATATCAATGGTAACTCTGTCACGCCCCAGCCCACTGATATCAATGGGTAACTCTGTCACGCCCCAGCCCACTGATATCAATGGTAACTCTGTCACGCCCCAGCCCACTGATATCAATGGGTAACTCTGTCACGCCCCAGCCCACTGATATCAATGGTAACTCTGTCACGTCCCAGCCCACTGATATCAATGGTAACTCTGTCACGCCCCAGCCCACTGATATCAATGGGTAACTCTGTCACGCCCCAGCCCACTGATATCAATGGTAACTCTGTCACGCCCCAGCCCACTGATATCAATGGGTAACTCTGTCACGCCCCAGCCCACTGATATCAATGGGTAACTCTGTCACGCCCCAGCCCACTGATATCAATGGTAACTCTGTCACACCCCAGCCCACTGATATCAATGGGTAACTCTGTCACGCCCCAGCCCACTGATATCAATGGGTAACTCTGTCACGCCCCAGCCCACTGATATCAATGGTAACTCTGTCACGCCCCAGCCCACTGATATCAATGGTAACTCTGTCACGCCCCAGCCCACTGATATCAATGGTAACTCTGTCACGCTCCAGCCCACTGATATCAATGGTAACTCTGTCACGCCCCAGCCCACTGATATCAATGGTAACTCTGTCACGCCCCAGCCCACTGATATCAATGGGTAACTCTGTCACGCCCCAGCCCACTGAGATCAATGGTAACTCTGTCACGCCCCAGCCCACTGATATCAATGGTAACTCTGTCACGCCCCAGCCCACTGATATCAATGGTAACTCTGTCACGCCCCAGCCCACTGATATCAATGGTAACTCTGTCACGCCCCAGCCCACTGATATCAATGGTAACTCTGTCACGCCCCAGCCCACTGAGATCAATGGTAACTCTGTCACGCCCCAGCCCACTGATATCAATGGTAACTCTGTCACGCCCCAGCCCACTGAGATCAATGGTAACTCTGTCACGCCCCAGCCCACTGAGATCAATGGTAACTCTGTCACACCCCAGCCCACTGATATCAATGGTAACTCTGTCACGCCCCAGCCCACTGATATCAATGGTAACTCTGTCACGCCCCAGCCCACTGAGATCAATGGTAACTCTGTCACGCCCCAGCCCACTGATATCAATGGTAACTCTGTCACGCTCCAGCCCACTGAGATCAATGGTAACTCTGTCACGCCCCAGCCCACTGATATCAATGGTAACTCTGTCACGCTCCAGCCCACTGAGATCAATGGTAACTCTGTCACGCCCCAGCCCACTGATATCAATGGTAACTCCGTCACGCCCCAGCCCACTGAGATCAATGGTAACTCTGTCACGCCCCAGCCCACTGAGATCAATGGTAACTCTGTCACGCCCCAGCCCACTGATATCAATGGTAACTCTGTCACGCCCCAGCCCACTGATATCAATGGGTAACTCTGTCACGCCCCAACCCACTGATATCAATGGGTAACTCTGTCACGCCCCAGCCCACTGATATCAATGGTAACTCTGTCACATCCCAGCTCACTGAGATCAATGGTAACTCTGTCACACCCCAGCCCACTGAGATCAATGGTAACTCTGTCACGCCCCAGCCCACTGATATCAATGGTAACTCTGTCACATCCCAGCTCACTGAGATCAATGGTAACTCTGTTACACCCCAGCCCACTGATATCAATGGTAACTCTGTCACGCCCCAGCCCACTGAGATCAATGGTAACTCTGTCACACCCCAGCCCACTGATATCAATGGTAACTCTGTCACGCCCCAGCCCACTGATATCAATGGGTAACTCTGTCACGCCCCAGCCCACTGATATCAATGGTAACTCTGTCACGCCCCAGCCCACTGATATCAATGGTAACTCTGTCACGCCCCAGCCCACTGATATCAATGGTAACTCTGTCACGCTCCAGCCCACTGATATCAATGGGTAACTCTGTCACGCCCCAGCCCACTGATATCAATGGGTAACTCTGTCACGCCCCAGCCCACTGATATCAATGGTAACTCTGTCACATCCCAGCTCACTGAGATCAATGGTAACTCTGTCACACCCCAGCCCACTGATATCAATGGTAACTCTGTCACGCCCCAGCCCACTGATATCAATGGTAACTCTGTCACGCCCCAGCCCACTGATATCAATGGGTAACTCTGTCACGCCCCAGCCCACTGATATCAATGGTAACTCTGTCACGCCCCAGCCCACTGATATCAATGGTAACTCTGTCACGCCCCAGCCCACTGAGATCAATGGTAACTCTGTCACGCTCCAGCCCACTGATATCAATGGTAACTCTGTCACGTCCCAGCCCACTGATATCAATGGTAACTCTGTCACACCCCAGCCCACTGATATCAATGGTAACTCTGTCACACCCCAGCCCACTGATATCAATGGTAACTCCGTCACGCCCCAGCCCACTGATATCAATGGGTAACTCTGTCACGCCCCAGCCCACTGATATCAATGGTAACTCTGTCACACCCCAGCCCACTGATATCAATGGTAACTCTGTCACGCCCCAGCCCACTGATATCAATGGTAACTCCGTCACGCCCCAGCCCACTGATATCAATGGGTAACTCTGTCACGCCCCAGCCCACTGATATCAATGGTAACTCTGTCACACCCCAGCCCACTGATATCAATGGTAACTCTGTCACGCCCCAGCCCACTGATATCAATGGTAACTCTGTCACGCCCCAGCCCACTGATATCAATGGTAACTCTGTCACGCCCCAGCCCACTGATATCAATGGGTAACTCTGTCACGCCCCAGCCCACTGATATCAATGGTAACTCTGTCACGCCCCAACCCACTGATATCAATGGGTAACTCTGTCACGCCCCAGCCCACTGATATCAATGGTAACTCTGTCACACCCCAGCCCACTGATATCAATGGTAACTCTGTCACGCCCCAGCCCACTGAGATCAATGGTAACTCTGTCACGCCCCAGCCCACTGATATCAATGGTAACTCTGTCACGCCCCAGCCCACTGAGATCAATGGGTAACTCTGTCACGCCCCAGCCCACTGATATCAATGGTAACTCTGTCACGCCCCAGCCCACTGATATCAATGGTAACTCTGTCACACCCCAGCCCACTGATATCATAGAAACATAGAAACATAGAAGATAGGAGCAGGAGTAGGCCATTCGGCCCTTCGAGCCTGCTCCGCCATTCAACGAGATCATGGCTGATCATCCAAACCCTAGCACCCGGTCCCTACACCGACAGCCATCCCACCCAAGCCCTATCCCCGTAACCCCACGCATTTAATCCCCCCTAACACTAAGGGTCAATTTTTATCATGGCCAATCAACCTAACCCGCACATCTTTGGACTGTGGGAGGAAACCGGAGCACCCGGAGGAAACCCACGTAAACACAGGGAGAATGTGCAAACTCCACACAGACAGTCACCCGAGGCCGGATTTGAACCCGGGTCCCTGGCGCTGTGAGGCAACAGTGCTAACCACTATGCCACCGTGGCATCAATGGTAACTCTGTCACGCCCCAGCCCACTGATATCAATGGGTAACTCTGTCACGCCCCAGCCCACTGATATCAATGGTAACTCTGTCACGCCCCAGCCCACTGATATCAATGGGTAACTCTGTCACGCCCCAACCCACTGATATCAATGGTAACTCTGTCACGCCCCAGCCCACTGATATCAATGGGTAACTCTGTCACGCCCCAACCCACTGATATCAATGGTAACTCTGTCACGCTCCAGCCCACTGATATCAATGGTAACTCTGTCACGCCCCAGCCCACTGATATCAATGGTAACTCTGTCACGCTCCAGCCCACTGATATCAATGGTAACTCTGTCACGCCCCAGCCCACTGATATCAATGGGTAACTCTGTCACGCCCCAGCCCACTGATATCAATGGTAACTCTGTCACGCTCCAGCCCACTGATATCAATGGGTAACTCTGTCACGTCCCAGCCCACTGATATCAATGGGTAACTCTGTCACGCCCCAGCCCACTGATATCAATGGTAACTCTGTCACGCTCCAGCCCACTGATATCAATGGGTAACTCTGTCACGTCCCAGCCCACTGATATCAATGGGTAACTCTGTCACGCTCCAGCCCACTGATATCAATGGGTAACTCTGTCACGTCCCAGCCCACTGATATCAATGGTAACTCTGTCACGCCCCAGCCCACTGATATCAATGGGTAACTCTGTCACGTCCCAGCCCACTGATATCAATGGTAACTCTGTCACGCCCCAGCCCACTGATATCAATGGGTAACTCTGTCACACCCCAGCCCACTGATATCAATGGTAACTCTGTCACGTCCCAGCCCACTGATATCAATGGTAACTCTGTCACGCCCCAGCCCACTGATATCAATGGTAACTCCGTCACGCCCCAGCCCACTGATATCAATGGGTAACTCTGTCACGCCCCAGCCCACTGATATCAATGGTAACTCTGTCACGTCCCAGCCCACTGATATCAATGGTAACTCTGTTACTCCAATGTGGAGTTGAAGTAGATCTGTTATTGGGGTCAGGATCCCACAGGGCCTGGATTATCTTCGGAGAAATAAATAAATCGCATTTCTATGGCGCCTTTCATGACTGCAGGGCATCCCAAAGTGCTTCACAGCCAAAGTGTAGTCACTGTTATGATGTAGGAAATGTGGCAGAATTTTGTGCACAGCAAGTCCCCACAAACAGCAATGTGATAATGAGCAGATCATCTGCACCTCCGACATTGCAGAACTCCCTCAGTACTGCCCCTCCGACAGTGCAGTGCTCCCTCAGTACTGCCCCTACGACAGTGCAGCGCTCCCTCAGTACGGTTCCTCCGACAGTGCAGTGGTCCCTCAGTACTGCCCCTCCGACAGTGCAGCAGTCCTTCAGTACTGCCCCTCCGACAGTGCTGCACTCACTCAGTACTGCCCCTCCGACAGTGCAGCACTCCCTCAGTACTGCCCCTCCGACAGTGCAGTGCTCCCTCAGTACTGCCCCTCCGACAGTGCAGTGCTCCCTCAGTACTGCCCCTACGACAGTGCAGCGCTCCCTCAGTACGGTTCCTCCGACAGTGCAGTGGTCCCTCAGTACTGACCCTCCGACAGTGCAGCATTCCCTCAGTACTGCCCCTCCGACAGTGCAGCAGTCCTTCAGTACTGCCCCTCCGACAGTGCTGCACTCACTCAGTACTGCCTCTCCGACAGTGCAGCACTCCCTCATTACTGCCCCTCCGACAGTGCAGCGCTCCCTCAGTACTGCCCCTACGACAGTGCAGCGCTCCCTCAGTACAGCTCCTCCGACAGTGCAGTGGTCCCTCAGTACTGCCCCTCCGACAGTGCAGCAGTCCTTCAGTACTGCCCCTCCGACAGTGCTGCACTCCCTCAGTACTGCCCCTCCGACAGTGCAGCGCTCCCTCTTTACTGCCCCTGCGACTGTGCAGCACTCCCTCAGTACTGCCACTGCGACAGTGCAGCACTCCTTCAGTAATGTTCCTCCGACAGTGCGGCGCTCCCACAGTACTGCCCCTCCGACAGTGCAGCATTCGCTCTGTACTGCCCCTCCGACAGTGCAGCAGTCCCTCAGTACTGCCCCTCCGACAGTGCAGCGCTCCCTCAGTACTGCCCCTCCGACATTGCAGCGCTCCCTCAGTATTGCCCCTCCGACAGTGCAGCGTGCACTCAGTACTGCCCCGCCGACAGTGCAGCACACGCTCAGTACTGCTCCTCTGACAGTGCAGCACTCCCTCAGTACTGCCACTCCGACAGTGCAGCACTCCCTCAGTACTGCCCATCGACATTGCAGCACTCCCTCAGTACTGCCCCTCCGACATTGCAGCACTCCCTCAGTACTGCCACTCCGACAGTGCAGCACTCCCTCAGTACTGCCCCTCCCACAATGCAGCAGTCATTCAGTACTGCCCCTCCGACAGTGCAGCACTCCCACAGTACTGCCACTCCGACAGTGCAGCACTCCCTCAGGACTGCCCCTCCCACAGTGCAGCGCTCCCGCAGTAGTGCCTCTCTGACAGTGCAGTGCTGCCTCTGTACTGCCCCTCCGACAGTGCAGCGCACCCTCAGTAATGCCCCTCCGACAGTGCAGCACTCCCTCAGTACTGCCCCTCCAACAGTGCAGCGCCCCCTCAGTACTGCCCCTACGACAGTGCAGCGCTCCCTCAGCACGGCTCCTCCGACGGTGCAGTGGTCCCTCAGTACTGCCCCTCCGACAGTGCAGCATTCCCTCAGTACTGCCCCTCCGACAGTGCAGCAGTCCTTCAGTACTGCCCCTCCGACAGTGCTGCACTCACTCAGTACTGCCCCTCCGACAGTGCAGCACTCCCTCAGTACTGCCCCTCCGACAGTGCAGCGCTCCCTCAGTACTGCCCCTCCAACAGTGCAGCGCCCCCTCAGTACTGCCCCTACGACACTGCAGCGCTCCCTCAGTACAGCTCCTCCGACAGTGCAGTGGTCCCTCAGTACTGCCCCTCCGACAGTGCAGCATTCCCTCAGTACTGCCCCTCCGACAGTGCAGCAGTCCTTCAGTACTGCCCCTCCGACAGTGCAGCGCTCCCTCTTTACTGCCCCTGCGACTGTGCAGCACTCCCTCAGTACTGCCCCTGCGACAGTGCAGCGCTCCTTCAGTAATGTTCCTCCGACAGTGCGGCGCTCCCACAGTACTGCCCCTCCAACAGCGCAGCATTCGCTCAGTACTGCCCCTCCGACAGTGCAGCAGTCTCTCAGTACTGCCCCTCCGACAGTGCAGCGCTCCCTCAGTATTGCCCCTCCGACAGTGCAGCGCTCCCTCAGTATTGCCCCTCCGACAGTGCAGCGTGCACTCCGTACTGCCCCTCCGACAGTGCAGCACACGCTCAGTACTGCTCCTCTGACAGTGCAGCACTTCCTCAGTACTGCCACTCCGACAGTGCAGCACTCCCTCAGTACTGCCACTCCGACAGTGCAGCACTCCCTCAGTACTGCCCCTCCCACAATACAGCAGTCGTTCAGTACTGCCCCTCCGAGAGTGCAGCACTCCCACAGTACTGCCACTCCGACAGTGCAGCACTCCCTCAGTACTGCCCCTCCCACAGTGCAGCGCTCCCGCAGTAGTGCCTCTCTGACAGTGCAGTGCTCCCTCTGTACTGCCCCTCCGACACTGCAGCACTCCTGCAGTACTGCCCCTCCGAAAGTGCAGCAGTGTCTCAGTAATGAACCTCCAACAGTGCAGCGCACCCTCAGTACTTCCGCTGCGATTTTGCAGCGATCTCTCAGTACTGCCCCTCCGACAGTGCAGCACTCCCTCAGTGATGCGCTATCAATTACTCATAAAAGACTGAGAGTTAGAAGAGTAACTAAAGGCTTTTATTAACAACAGAATGGAGGTCTGCCTCGCGTGGTCGACCGGTCCAGGATACAAAGGGCTGGGGAGCAGTCACCTTTATACTAGGACCTGTGGGAGGAGTCAGCCGAGGCATGTCCAGGCATGTACACAGTGGAATACAAACAGGACAAACAGGAATACAAACAGTGGTTTACCACATTCACCCCTTGTTTAAAATTGAGTCCGGCGGGGTGAAGTGCATTAAAAGTTAGTGTATTGGAGTCTCTCCGGAGGTCTTGTCTGCTGCTGTGATCGGCGTGGCGACGGCAGGGGTAGTGAAGCTTCCGGCGTCGAGTCCAGCGTAGGCTGTGGCACAGGCGTGTCGTCCTCGTAGATGTCGAGCGGGTCGCGGGGCCCAGGCCTGCCGTCTGCTGGGGCTGGATATCGGATCGTGGGGGGAGGTGGTAGTGGGTAGTGGGTTACTGCGGCCCCCGAGGGTGCAAGGTCTCTTATGGAGACTGTGTCCTCCCGCCCGTCCGGGTATGCGATGTAAGCATACTGGGGGTTGGCGTGGAGGAGGTCGACCCTCTCGACCAGGGGGTCCGTTTTATGGGTCCTCACGTGTCTTCTCAGTAGGACCGGCCCTGGGGACGTCAGCCATGGCGGTAGCGATGTCCCCGATGTGGACTTCCTTGGGAAGACAAACATTTTCTCATGAGGGGTGCCGTTAGTGGCAGTGCAGAGCAGTGACCGAATAGAGTGGAGCGCATCGGGGTGCACATCCTGCCAGCGGGAGGTTGGAAGGCCCCTAGACTTTAAGGCTAGCAGGACGGCCTTCCAAACTGTCGCATTTTCTCTTTCCACCTGTCCGTTCCCCCGGGGGTTGTAACTGGTGGTCCTGCTTGTGGCAATACCCCTAGTTAGCAGGTACTGATGGAGTTCGTCGCTCATAAACGATGAGCCCCGGTCGCTATGGATATAGCTGGGGAAGCCGAACAGGGTGAAGAGGTTGTTCAGACATTTAATGACCGTGGCACTGGTCATGTCCGGGCAGGGGAAGGCGAACGGGAAACGGGAGTACCCATCAATAATATTGAGGAAGTACACATTGCGGTCGGAGGAGGGGAGAGGCCCTTTAAAATCAACGCTCAGGCGCTCGAAGGGGCGAGTGGCTTTTATCAGGTGGGCCCTGTCTGGTCTATAAAAGTGCGGTTTGCACTCAGCGCAGACTTGGCAGTTCCTGGTCATGGTCCTGACCTCCTCAATAGAGTAAGGCAGGTTGCGGGCCTTGATGAGGTGGAAGAACCTGGTGACCCCCGGGTGGCAGAGGTCATTGTGGAGGGCCCGCAGTCTATCGATCTGCGCGCTGGCGCAGGTGCCACGCGATAGCGCATCCGGGGGTTCATTTAGCTTCCTGGGCCGGTACAAGATCTCGTAGTTGTAGGTGGAAAGTTCGATTCTCCACCTCAAGATCTTGTCATTTTTGATTTTGCCCCTCTGCTTGTTGTTAAACATAAAAGCAACTGAACGCTGGTCAGTGAGCAGGGTAAATTGTTTTCCGGCCAGGTAGTGCCTCCAATGACGCACAGCCTCCACAATCGCCTGGGCCTCCTTCTCAACAGCGGAGTGTCTGGTCTCCGGGCCTTGGAGGGTTCGTGAAAAGAAGGCCACGGGTCTCCCCGCCTGATTGAGGGTAGCGGCCAGGGCAAAGTCGGACGCGTCGTTTTCCACCTGGAAGGGGATGGATTCGTCCACTGCGTGCATGGTGGCTTTGGCAATGTCTTCCTTGATACGGTGGAAGGCTAAGCGGGCCTCTGCCGTCAAGGGAAAAGAGGTGGACTTGATCAGCGGACGGGCCTTGTCCGCATAGTAGGGGACCCACTGGGCGTAATAGGAGAAAAACCCTAGGCACCTCTTCAGGGCCTTGAGGCAGTGGGGCAGTGGAAGTTCCATAAGGGGACGCATCCGGTCGGGGTCGGGGCCGATGACTCCGTGTTCCACAACACAGCCAAGGATGGCGAGGCGGTTTGTGCGGAATATGCACTTCTCCTTGTTATATGTCAGGTTTAGGAGTTGGGCGGTGCGGAGGAATTTTTCGAGGTTTGCGTCATGGTCCTGCAAGTCACGGCCGCAGATGGTCACATTGTCCAGATATGGGAAAGTGGCCTGCAACGCATTTTGATCTACCATCCGGTCCATCTCCCTTTGGAAGACGGAGACCCCGTTGGTGACGCCAAAGGGAACCCTAAGGAAGTGATAGAGGCTGCCGTTTGCCTCAAAGGCAGTGTACTGGCGGTCCTCAGGGCGGATGGGGAGCTGGTGGTACGCTGATTTCAGGTCAATGGTCGAGAAGACGCGGTACTGCGCGATCTGGTTGACCATATCAGCTATACGGGGGAGTGGATAGGCGTCCAGCAGGGTGTAGCGATTTATTGTCTGGCTGTAGTCGATGACCAGGCGCTGCTTCTCGCCGGTCTTAACGACCACAACCTGGGCTCGCCAGGGGCTGGTGCTGCCCTCAATAATCCCTTCTTTCAGGAGCCGCTCCACTTCGGTTTTAATGAAAACCCTGTCCCCGGCACTGTATCGCCTGCTCTTTGTGGCGATGGGCTTACAGTCGGGGGTGAGGTTAGCAAACAGTGGTGGGGGGGTGACTCTGAGTGTGGAGAGGTTGCACCTGGTGCGCGGCGGGCAATTTGGAAGCTGCTGGCTGCGGACTGTGAGTGGGGGTAGGGGTCCACCGTACGCCATCGTAACACTTTTAAGGTGGCACTGAAAATCTAACCCCAGCAGGACGGCAGCGCAGAGGTCAGGCAGGACCAGAAGTTTAAAATGATCGTACACGGTCCCGTCTACTACGAGTGTCACCACGCAGTAGCCGCCGATGTCCGCCGACTGGGACTCGGAGGCCATAGAAATCCGCTGTTGCGCAGGCAGGACTGGGAGAGAGCAACGCCGCACCGTGTCGGGGTGGATGAAGCTCTCCGTGCTCCCAGAGTCAAAAAGGCAGATTGTATCGTGACCATTTACCTTAATGTCCATTGTGGAACTGGCCAGTTGGTGCGGTCTCGCTTGGTCCAGTGTAACGGATGGCAGCGTAGGGGTCGGTGTGTCACTGCGGGTATCAGATGAGGCGGTGTCGGGGGCCTGCTGCGTCCCGGCTGTCATCCAAGATGGCGGCGTCCATGATCCCCATGTGGCTGGAGGCGTCCAAAATGGCTGCTGTACCGGTGATTCGCACATGGCCGGGGAGGTCCAAGATGGCGGCCCGCATGGCCCACATGCGGCGCTGCTGGGGTTCGGGGTGGCTTTGGCCCTGCAGACGCTAGCGTAGTGTCCCTTCTTCCCGCAGCCCGAGCAGATCGCTTTTTTCGCCGGGCAG
The DNA here is from genome assembly GCF_052327205.1 of Somniosus microcephalus. Classification (NCBI taxonomy): domain Eukaryota; kingdom Metazoa; phylum Chordata; class Chondrichthyes; order Squaliformes; family Somniosidae; genus Somniosus; species Somniosus microcephalus. The sequence continues at coordinate 372,002,674 of NC_140989.1, read as the reverse complement.
CGCGCTCTGGGGTGTTTTGCCTGGCCACAGAAGTAGCATTTCTGGCCTTGGGGCACTGCTGTCTGGCCTTGGGACACTGCTGCGGTAGTTGGGCCGTTGTTGGGGTGTGGCTGGGGTGGCACGGCGCTATGAGGCGGTCCTACCGTGTCCCAGGCTGTCATTCCCCGCGGCGTCCACGGTGCAGAGGAGTAGGCATCCATGCCCTGGTAGGCTGCATCCAATGATAGTGCGAGTTCAGAGGCCTTGTTGAGGTCGAGGTTACTCTGCTCCAACAGTCGCTGTCGGGTGTAATTTGATCTGTGGCCCGCTACAAAAGCGTCCCGGATAAGTTCCTCTGTGTACACGGCGGCCTTTACATCCTTACAACCACATGCCCGGCCAAGCACAGACAGTGCCTGAAGGTATTCCTCGGTCGATTCCCCAGGTTGTTGTTTACGACTCCCCAGAAGGTGCCTGGCGTACACCTCATTCACTGGGCGCGTGTACTGGTCCTTGAGGAGCTTGATAGCATCCGCGTACAAGGTCGCGTCTTGGATGACCGAGTACACTCGGTGGTTCACTTTGGAGGTCAGGACATCCAGTTTGTCCTCGTCCGATTTGATTGCAGCGGAGGCGGTCAGGAATTTTTCGAAACACCTAAGCCAGTAAGGGGAGATTTAATAGAGGTGTTCAAAATCATGAAGGGTTTTGATGGAGTAAATGAGGAGAAACTGTTTCCAGTGGCAGGAGGGTCGGTAACCAGAGGACACAGAGTGAAGGGAATTGGCAAAAGAACCAGAGGGGAGATGAGGAGAATGTTTTTACAGCGAGTTGTTGTGATCTGGAACGCGCTGCCTGAAAGGGCGGTGGAAGCAGATTCAATAGTAACTTTCAAAAGGGAATTGGAGAAATACTTGAAGGGGAGAAATTCACAGGGCTGTGGGCAAAGAGCAGGGAGTGGGACTGATTGGAGAGCTCGTTCAAAGAGCCGGCACAGGCACGATGGGCCGAATGGCCTCCTCCTGTGCTGTCTGATTCTGTGATTCTATGAATGGTATGTTCTCTTCCTCACGAGAACCCTTTTGATAAAATATTCCCAGTTACAGTTTTGATGCTGGATTGATGCAGGTTTCTGTTTGTTGCTGGTGACTGGATGATGGAAGGAGAGAGATGGGTGTGTGGGGCGTGCGCTGCAGTATTTAAGCAGATCTTTTACCTGATTGCAGGTGAACACGAATTCTCTGGGCCTCTCGGGGGAGAAAGGAGAGAAAGGCGAGCCAGCGGTGGTGGAACCTGTAAGTACAAACACCGTGACATGAGTCCTTATGTTTCACATAGAAGCCCGGGGTTCAGACAGGCAAGAAATCGGGACAAGGTTCCAGGACTCCATCGCAGCCCCGTCTCCCCCCATTAGACAGAACGAGGGCCGAGGGAGGGGCCTGAGGCTGGGATTGGGCTGAGGGTGGGGCCTGAGGCTGGAATTGGGCCGGGGGAGGGGCCTGAGGCTGGGATTGGGCCGAGGGAGGGCCCTGAGGCTGGGATTGGGCCGAGGGAGGGGCCCGAGGCTGGGATTGGGCCGAGGGAGGGGCCTGAGGCTGGGATTGGGCCGAGGGAGGGGCCCGAGGCTGGGATTGGGCCGAGGGAGGGCCCTGAGGCTGGGATTGGGCCGAGGGAGGGGCCCGAGGCTGGGATTGGGCCGAGGGAGGCCCTGAGGCTGGGATTGGGCCGAGGGAGGGGCCCGAGGCTGGGATTGGGCCGAGGGAGGGGCCTGAGGCTGGGATTGGGCCGAGGGAGGGGCCCGAGGCTGGGATTGGGCCGAGGGAGGGGCCTGAGGCTGGGATTGGGCCGAGGGAGGGGCTGAGGCTGGGATTGGGCCGAGGGAGGGGCCCGAGGCTGGGATTGGGCCGAGGGAGGGCCCTGAGGCTGGGATTGGCCGAGGGAGGGGCCCTGAGGCTGGGATTGGGCCGAGGGAGGGGCCTGAGGCTGGGATTGGGCCGAGGGAGGGGCCTGAGGCTGGGATTGGGCCGAGGGAGGCCCTGAGGCTGGGATTGGGCCGAGGGAGGGGCCCGAGGCTGGGATTGGGCCGAGGGAGGGGCCCGAGGCTGGGATTGGGCCGAGGGAGGGGCCCTGAGGCTGGGATTGGGCCGAGGGAGGGGCCCGAGGCTGGGATTGGGCCGAGGGAGCGCTGCAGAGAGAGAGAGACAGAGAGAGGCCTAAAAATCAGTTCTACGGGAAACTTTCATTTGGCTGTGAATGAACTGAAAGAGAAAGCAAGAAGGGCTTTCTATGCCATTAAGAAGTCAATCCAAATAGAAATTCCAATTGTCATTTGGCTCAAAATTTTTAAATCAGTAATTGAACCAATTGCACTCTATGGCAGTGAGGTGTGGGGTCCGCTAACACAACAAGAATTCGCAAAATGGGACAAACACCCAATTGAGATCCTGCATGCAGAATTCTGTAAAAGTATTCTCCGGACTCAGAGGATAACCACAAACAATGCATGCAGGGCAGAACTAGGCCAATATCCACTACTAATTAATATCCAAAAATGAGCCATCAAATTTTGGAAACACCTAAAAATGAGCAACCCCCACTGCTATCATTACGAAGCCTTGAAATGCCAAGAGATGATCATAGAGAAGAGTCCCCTCAGTCAACTAGTCCTGGGACTCAGTGAAGTAACTACTAACACTACTAACAATAACCAGCCGCAGGACAGTGACATCCTAGCACAGAGAATTCGACCCAACACAATTATCACCAAACAAAAGGAAAAATATTTGACTTATTGGACAGAAACGACAAAAACCCAAAACAAACTCGATTGCTATTTCGCCCTAAACAGACAATACACCATGGCTGAATACCTGACCATGGTAAAGGATAGCAAACTGAGAAAAGCCTTGACAATGTACAGACTTAGTGAACATAGCCTGGCCATCGAAAAAGGCAGACACAGACAGACCAGGCTGCCAAGAGAGGACAGGATATGCTCTCACTGCAGTCAGGGAGTGGTGGAGACAGAGATGCACTTCCTCACAGCTTGTGGAAAATATCAGGGCATCAGGGAGAATTTCTACCCAAAATTCACAAAAATATGCCCTGAATTCAAAAATCTGAATGACCACCAGAAACTCCCATATCTATTGGGGGAACAGAGAAAATGTGCAACTATAGCGGCAAACTATGTTACAGCTTGCCACAAGCAGAGGGACAACCAGTGACACATTAAATCTAAGAAAAGATTATATGCATATTATATGTGTGTATATCTATGCATACATGGGTATACTTGTCTATACACTGTATGTCTAGATCGGTGTTTATGTGGTCAATCATACATGTATTTCTGTGCTTTGGCAACATAAGATGTATCTTGTCATGCCAATAAAGCAATTTGAATTGAATTGAATAGAGAGAGGGAGAGAGAGAAAGGGAGAGAGAGAGAGGGAGAGAGAGAGGGAGAGAGAGAGAGGGAGGAGATGGGGGCGGCTGGGCTGCGGAGGGAGTTGTGCTCTCAGTGAAGTTGCGCTGTGATCGGTGTCACTGATTGAGTCTGTCTCTGTTTCAGGGGATGCTGATTGAAGGACCTCCTGGATTAGAGGGGCCGGCAGTAAGGATCTTTACTCTCACTCTGCACGTCATCGTTACTCCACAATCCCAATGGTGGTGAATGCACAATTTGGGGGAGGCTGGTCCATAATATTCAGGGACTGTGGGGGGGGGAGGCTCGGACTGTGGGGGGGGGGGCTCGGACTGTGGGGGGGGGGCTCGGACTGTTGTGGGGGGGGTGCTCGGACTGGGGGGGGGCTCGGGCTGTGGGACTGTGGGGGGAGGCTTGGGCTGTGGGGGGGGCGCTCGGGCTGTGGGGGGGGCTCGGGCTGCGGGGGGGGCTCGGGCTGCGGGGGGGGCTCGGGCTGCGGGGGGGGCTCGGGCTGCGGGGGGGGGCTCGGGCTGCGGGGGGGAGGCTCGGGCTGCGGGGGGGGAGGCTCGGGCTGCGGGGGGGAGGCTCGGGCTGCGGGGGGTGGGCTCGGGCTGCGGGGGGGGGCTCGGGCTGCGGGGGGGAGGCTCGGGCTGCGGGGGGTGGGCTCGGGCTGCGGGGGGTGGGCTCGGGCTGCGGGGGGGGGCTCGGGCTGCGGGGGAGGTGCACGGACTGCGGGGGGGGGCTCGGGCTGCGGGGGGGGGGCTCGGGCTGCGGGGGGGTGCTCGGGCTGCGGGGGGGAGGCTCGGGCTGCGGGGGGTGGGCTCGGGCTGCGGCGGGGGTGGGCTCGGGCTGCGGGGGGTGGGCTCGGGCTGCGGGGGGGGGGCACGGACTGTGGGGGGGGCGTGTCGCTGTGCCACCTGTTAGTGGAATCGTGCCAGCCTGTACCCGGCCAGCATCGTCTCTTCACACGTGTCTGAAATGCTGTGGGAAATGCTAACACTTGAGAAGCTGGCGGTGAGCCGCCGCCTTGAACCGCTGCAGTCCGTGTGGTGAAGGGGCTCCCACAGCGCTGTTAGGGAGGGAGTTCCAGGATTTTGAGTGGACAGCTTCCGAATCACTTCGTACTAAGATCAAGATCAGGTTTGATCTGAGGTGGGGGGAGGGGAGGGGGAAGAGAAGGGGGAGGGGTGCGACAATGGGACATAGTGCCCCGGGCTAGCGACAGAAACAATCCGATCATCGTTGCGTATCTTTGTGCTCCCGCGGTGTCCCGCGGCCTAACGGTGTCCCGCGGCCTAACGCTACCCCATGGTGTACCACAGTCCTGGTCTCCATATACCTTGGTTAGACCACACTTGGAGCACTGTGCACAGTCTCTCCATATACCTTGGTTAGACCACACTTGGAGCACTGTGCACAGTCTCTCCATATACCTTGGTTAGACCACACTTGGAGCACTGTGCACAGTCTCTCCGTATACCTTGGTGAGACCACACTGGGAGCACTGTGCACAGTCTCTCCATATACCTTGGTTAGACCACACTTGGAGCACTGTGCACAGTCTCTCCATATACCTTGGTTAGACCACACTTGGAGCACTGTGCACAGTCTCTCCGTATACCTTGGTTAGACCGCACTTGGAGCACTGTGCATAGTCTCTCCGTATACCTTGGTTAGACCACACTTGGAGCACTGTGCACAGTCTCTCCATATACCTTGGTTAGACCACACTTGGAGCACTGTGCACAGTCTCTCCATATACCTTGGTTAGACCGCACTTGGAGCACTGTGCATAGTCTCTCCGTATACCTTGGTTAGACCACACTTGGAGCACTGTGCACAGTCTCTCCATATACCTTGGTTAGACCACACTTGGAGCACTGTGCATAGTCTCTCCGTATACCTTGGTTAGACCACACTTGGAGCACTGTGCACAGTCTCTCCGTATACCTTGGTTAGACCACACTTGGAGCACTGTGCACAGTCTCTCCGTATACCTTGGTTAGACCACACTTGGAGCACTGTGCACAGTCTCTCCGTATACCTTGGTTAGACCACACTTGGAGCACTGTGCACAGTCTCTCCGTATACCTTGGTTAGACCACACTTGGAGCACTGTGCACAGTCTCTCCGTATACCTTGGTTAGACCACACTTGGAGCACTGTGCACAGTCTCTCCGTATACCTTGGTTAGACCACACTTGGAGCACTGTGCACAGTCTCTCCATATACCTTGGTTAGACCACACTTGGAGCACTGTGCACAGTCTCTCCATATACCTTGGTTAGACCGCACTTGGAGCACTGTGCATAGTCTCTCCGTATACCTTGGTTAGACCACACTTGGAGCACTGTGCACAGTCTCTCCATATACCTTGGTTAGACCACACTTGGAGCACTGTGCATAGTCTCTCCGTATACCTTGGTTAGACCACACTTGGAGCACTGTGCACAGTCTCTCCGTATACCTTGGTTAGACCACACTTGGAGCACTGTGCACAGTCTCTCCGTATACCTTGGTTCGACCACACTTGGAGCACTGTGCACAGTCTCTCCATATACCTTGGTTAGACCACACTTGGAGCACTGTGCACAGTCTCTCCATATACCTTGGTTAGACCACACTTGGAGCACTGTGCATAGTCTCTCCGTATACCTTGGTTAGACCACACTTGGAGCACTGTGCACAGTCTCTCCGTATACCTTGGTTAGACCACACTTGGAGCACTGTGCTAAGTTCTGGTCTCAATATTATAAAAAGGATATAGAGGCACTGGAGAAGGTGCAAAATAAGATTTATAAGGATGATACCAGAATTAAGAGATTATACCCTATCAGGAATGTTTGAACAGGCTGGGGTTCTTTTCTCTGGAAAAGAGAAGATTGAGGGGGGACCTGATCGAGGTTTTTAAGATTATGAAGGGGTTTGATCGGGTAGACGTAGAGAAGATGTTTCCATTTGTGGGGAGTCAAAAACTAGGAGCGATAAATATAAGATAGTCACTAATAAATCCCATCGGTAATTCAGGAGAACCTTCTTTCCACATTTTTGAATGTGGAAGTTGCTCCCACAGGGAGTAGCATCGATACATTTAAGGGGAAGCTGGATAAACACATGAGGGAGAAAGGAATCGAAGGATTTGCTGACGGTGAGATGGAGAGGGGTGGGAAGAGGCTGGTGTGGAGCAGAAACACCGGCACGGAGCAGTGTGGCCGAACAGCCTGTTCCTGTGCTGTACATTCCATGTCGTTTGTTTCTTGCGGTAACTCCCCTGTACGTTTCTCTAATGGAAGCTCAGGCTGCTGCTCTCGTGAATCAGTCGCAATTCCCTGAATGTATTTCACAGTCATGCATTACATCAGTTTTTCTTGCCTTGGTTTTAGGGTCTTCCAGGCTCCCCTGGTCTGATGGGCCCTTCAGGCCCCCATGGCGATCCAGGACAACGGGTAAGTCCAAACTCCCAGTCTTACTTCTCCAAACAAAGTTAAAAATTGAAGAGCTTGCCTTACGAGCAGTGTGACTGAGTTTCTGCTTGTCCTTTTGAAGTTTTGATTTTCGACAGAGAGAGAGAGAGAAAACTTGGACCCATCAGGCTCTCCACGTGCTTCTGAAGTGTTTGTTGAATTTAGGGATAATTTATATTGCGGTGTAGAAAAGGGAAAAAGGGGAAATGCAGGGAGAGGTAGTCAGCTCAGAATGTGCTGACTCTCTTGTGAAAACAAACTCTCTTTTCAAAGCAGGCAGCTGACGGATAATGGAAAGCACCTTTATTTTAAGGAGGCGATGTGGAGGGAGCAGCGTGGCGTTCTGTGAATTGTGAGCGAGCTGCCTTTGCACCGAGAGTCGGAGAGGCTTTGACAGAGGAAGGAGCGAGGCAGCTCGCCTGGAGGGAATTACTGGACTTTCCCCAGAGGATCAGTGAACAGTGGATTGAGGGAGAGAGAGAGAGAAGGAATTCTTTGACATACCTTCCCATACCAGTCTCACACAAACCAGATGTTGGAAGGTTATTAAAATGCAAAGTGAGAAACTTTCCTCTGGCACAACTCCGCAGCTCTGCAGAAGCCATTTCAGCCAGTCACAGCTCCCAGAATTTCATGGTTCTCCGCGACTATTTGCTTTCCTTTCACACGAAACCCAGAAAGTCAACACGAGCCAGGAATGGCAGATTCCTCCTGCACAACACCCAGCCTGTTGTCCCAGTTCACCCACGCTCACTATACACCATTGTGTCGCAGCGATGCACAGCCAACCCCCCGAAAAATACCGTTTCTATTTTTTTTTAAATTGTGTGTATTTTTCTCAGTTACTTACAATTGTCTCCAAACATCTGCAAAGAACACTGGGTTCCACTTGAACAAAAAACAATTGATTAAGAAAGAGAGACTTGCATTTCGATAGCGACTTTCACAGTCTCAGGACGTCCAAAGCGCTTCACAGCCAATGAAGTACTTTTTGATGTGTAGTCACTGTTGTAATGTGGGAAACGCAGCAGCAAATCTGCGCACAGCAAGCTCCCACAAACAGCAATGTGATAATGACCAGATCATCTGTTTTAGTGATGTTGATTGAGGGATAAATATTTGCCCCAGGACACCGGGGAGAACTCCCCCAGCTCTTCTTCAAAATAGTGGCCGTGGGATTTTATACGTCCAACTGATAGAGAGCAGACGGGGCCTCGGTTACACGTCTCAGTCGAAAAACGGCACCTCCGACAGTGCAGCGCTCCCTCAGTACTGCCTCTCCGACAGTGCAGCTATCCCTCAGTACTGCCCCTCCGACAGTGCAGCACTCCCTCAGTACTGCCCCTCCGACAGTGCAGCGCTCCCTCAGTACTGCCCCTCCGACAGTGCAGCTATCCCTCAGTACTGCCCCTCCGACAGTGCAGCACTCCCTCAGTACTGCCCCTCCGACAGTGCGGCGCTCCCTCAGTACTGCCCCTCCGACAGTGCAGCACTCCCTCAGTACTGCCCCTCCGACAGTGCAGTGCTCCCTCAGTACTGCCCCTCCGACAGTGCAGCACTCCCTCAGTACTGCCCCTCCGACAGTGCAGCACTCCCTCAGTACTGCCCCTCTGACAGTGCAGCTATCCCTCAGTACTAACCCTCCGACAGTGCAGCGCTCCCTCAGTACTGCCCCTCCGACAGTGCAGCGCTCCCTCAGTACTGCCTCGCCGACAGTGCAGCGCTCCCTCAGTACTGCCTCTCCGACAGTTCAGCGCTCCCTCAGTAATGCCCCTCCGACAATGCAGCGCTCCCTCAGCACTGCCTCGCCGACAGTGCAGTACTCCCTCAGTACTGCCCCTCCGACAGTGCAGCGCTCCCTCAGTACTGCCCCTCCAACAGTGCAGCGCTCCCTCAGTACTGCCCCTCCGACAGTGCAGCGCTCCCTCAGTACTGCCCCTCCGACAGTTCAGCGCTCCCTCAGTAATGCCCCTCCGACAGTGCAGTACTCCCTCAGTACTGCCCCTCCGACAGTACTACACTCCCTCAGCACTGCCCCTCCGACAGTGCAGCACTCCCTCAGTACTGCCCCTCCGACAGTACTACACTCCCTCAGCAGTGCCCCTCCGACAGTGTGGAACTCCCTCAGTACAGCACTGGGAATGTCAGCCTGGATTATGGGCTGGAGTCTCTGGAGTGGGACTCGAACCTACGACCTTTTGACAGTTGCGAGAGAGCTGCCACTGAGCCGCGGCTGACACCCTCCCCTTTCTATTTTACGTTGAATTTGAGGGCGGGAGGAGTCAGTTAGCCGAGTCCGGTTTCGCAGCTATAGGTGGGTGTTAGTTTGGTTCAGACACACCAGTCATGTTTGATGAGGAACATTGCACACAGCTGAACCTGCTCAGCGGCCAATGATTAATCCGTATTCTGAATCCTAATGGAACTCCTGAGCGGGACTCCGTCCCTCGGAATGAACACTCGACAGCTTGTTCTCACAAAGATCCTTTCAGCAGCAATTTCCTCTTTCCTGTCTCTGTCGAATGGATTTATAAATCAGTGGTTCGGCCCCAGCTCCAACTCTGGGCACCACACTTTAGGAAGGGTGTCAGGGCCTTGGAGAGGGTGCAGAGGAGATTTACTAGAATGGTGCCAGGGATGAGGGACTTCAGTTATGTGGAGAGACTGGAGAAGCTGGGATTGTTCTCCTTAGAGCAGAGAAGGTTAGGGGGAGATTTAATAGAGATGTTCAAAATCGTGTTTGATGAGGAACATTGAGGATAGAGTAAATAATGAGAAAGGGGGTTATGTTGGCCAATGGGTGAACACAGGCACTCAATGAGTGCTGTGCTAATGAGACAGGCCTGTTTGAAAGTCTGGTTTTAGCGTGCAATTTTGGTCCTAATTGCTGATTACCATAATTTGAACTTGCCTGGAGGCTCAAACAGACGCCTGCTGGGTTTGCACTCAGGTGCTGATTAGACGCAGTTTTCGAGGAGCAGTGCATGTGGGTTCCTCGCCTGTCTGTGCGCTGGGGAGTGTCTGGACTGGGGCTGAGACACCATAACCTTTAGACTCAGAGGCAGGAATAATCCCACTGACCCAAGGTCACTCCTGCAAGCACCTAATTAACCCAATTAATTAGAAACCTCCCTTTCTTCACTGACCTACACTGGCTCCTGGTCAGGCAACTTCTCGATTTTGAAATTCTTATCTTCAAATCTCTCCACGGCCTCACCCCTCCCTATCTCTGTAACCTCCTCCAGCCCTACAACCCTCTGAGATCTCTGCGTTCCTCCAATTCTGCCCTCCTGTCCATCCCTAATTTCCATTGCTCTGCCATTGGTGGCCGTGCCTTCAGCTGCCTGGGTCCCAAGCTCTAAATCTTCTCTCCCTAAACCTCTCCGCCTCTCTTTCCTCCTTTAAGACGCTCCTTAAAACCTCGCTCTTTGACCAAGCTTTAGGTCACCTGTCCTAATATCTCCTCCCGTGTCTCGGTGCCACATTCTCCTTCAGTCTTTGTGAAGCACCTTGGGACATTTTCCGACATTAAAGAATCTTTTTTAATGCAAGTAATTGTTGGTATTAACTAGAAAGTTAGCGAGTGCATTGCCAGAGGAAGTGAAACCCCCTAAACCCAAACTACTTCATGTTGGACACATACAGAATCCGGGCCCACAAATCCCAGGCCTGTTGGTCATATTTGGTGGCCGACCTGCTGATCGATGGCTGCCCCTGGTCGAACTCTGTGACCCTCCAGGTTTGGACAGGATCATTGCCTCATTAGTGAATCAACCTTAACTTAGAACACCGAGTCGTCAGTAACTGAAGCTTGACATCAGCAGGAGTTAAGGAGATTGAAACAATATGAATATATCAGCCCTCAGGCTCCCTGCTACACACCTTATTACTGACAAACTGTGGACAACTGGCCCCAAAACAGGCAGCTGGGCTGAAGTCAATTCGTGCAACAGATGCTGAGTCGCCAATAATAAATGTTTCTTTACATGACATTTCTATCAGGAGAAACGCCTTGCAGATGTTCGAAACAAAACCTCAGGGGCTGAAAAGGAAGGATTCTGCACTCCATTAAATCAAAGAGAGAGCTCCATTTCCCCAGCGCCTTTCACCAGCGTGGGACATCCCAAAGCACTTTACAGCCAATGAACTACTTTTGAAGTGGAGTCACTGCTGTAATGTAAGAAACACGACAGCTAATTTGTGCACAGCAAGCTCCCACATATTGGCCAGGACACCGGGGAGAACTCCCTGCTCTTCTTCAAAATAGTGCCGGTGGGATCTTTTACATCCATCTGAGAGAGCAGACGGGGCCTCGGTTTAACAGCTCCTCAGTACTGCTCCTCCGACAGTGTAGCACTCCCTCAGTACTGCCCCTCCAACAGTGCAGCACTCCCTCAGTACTGCCTCTCCAACAGTGCAGCGCTCCCTCAGTACTGCCCCTCTGACAGTGCAGCGATCCCTCAGTACTGCCTCTCCGACAGTGCAGCGCTCCCTCAGTACTGCCCCTCCGACAGTGCAGCACTCCCTCAGTACTGCCCCTCCGACAGTGCAGCGCTCCCTCAGTACTGCCCCGCCGACAGTACAGCGCTCCCTCAGTACTGCCCCTCCGACAGTGCAGCGCTCCCTCAGTACTGCCCCTCCGACAGTACAGTGCTCCCTCAGTACTGTCAGAGTTGTCATCTTTCAGATGACTCGTTAATCTTAATCCTTGCCTGACCTGTTAGGTGGACATAAATGAATCCATGGCACTAGTTCGATGAAGAGCAGGGGGAAGTTCTCCCCGGTGTCCTGGGACAATATTTATCCCTCAATCAACATCACTAAAACAGATGATCCAGTCATTATCACATTGCTGTTTGTGGGAGCTTGCTGTGTGCAAATTGGCTGCTGCGTTTCCCACATTACAACAGTGACTCCACTTCAAAAGTCATTCATTGGCTATGAAGTGCTTTGGGACTTCCCGAGAAGGTGAAAGGTGAAAGGTGGTGCAGAAATGCAAGTCTTTTCCATAAGTCATTGAGCTCTGAAGATGAGGCCACGTTCTGTGAGATGGAGACTGGAGGGATACGTTGCTCTTGTGAATAGGCTGCTTGATTGAGTATGAAAAACCTCACTTGATGGAGAGCTAGCTCCCGGGGCCAGCCAACGGTGAATTCTTATTTTTTAAAGGATTGCAGGAATGTTGGAGATATGTAGACGGAACCCTGAGGGTGTGATTCTCTGCTGCTCCCAGACTCTCCCTCCCCCCACACTCAGGCATCACTCTCGCTTCACCAGTCGCACACGATGAATGTATTGACACGATTCTCTTTCTCTTACAGGGTCCCATCGGACGGGCGGGTCTTCCTGGGGCAGATGGATTACCTGGCCCTCCAGGTACCATGTTAATGTTACCGGTAAGTTTTCCCCTCTCTCCTCCTGTGTAGCCCCCAGCCGTTCCTTACTGAATGTTGGATATCCTGTCGTGTGGAACTATAAAAATAAGCTGGAATGATCGAATCAGACAGCACAGAAGGAGGCCATTCGGCCCATTGTGCCTGTGCCGGCTCTTTGAAAGAGCTCTCCAATTAGTCCCACTCCCTGCTCTTTCCCCACAGCCTTGCAAATCTTTCCTTTCCGATCAAGTATTTCTCCAATTCCCTTTTGAAAGTTACTTGTGAGCTACAGGTACCTCTCCTTCCTGCTGCACAGTGACTTTTCAAACACTTCATCAACACACAGAGTTTTTTAATCAGGTTTACGCCATGTTATTTTTAAACTTGCTATCACAGGAGCAGGAGGAGGCCATTTAGCCCCTCGAGCCTGTTCCACCATTCGCAGGAGCAGGAGGAGGCCATTCAGCCCCTCGAGCCTATTCCACCATTTATCGAAATAAGAGGTGGCCATTCAGCCCCTCGAGCCTGTTCCACCATTTGCAGGAACAGGAGGAGGCCATTCAGCCCCTCGAGCCTGTTCCACCATTTGCAGGAACAGGAGGAGGCCATTCAGCCCCTTGAGGCAGTTTAAATTTTTTTTATTCCTTTATGGGATGTGGGTGTCGCTGGCAAGGCCGGCATTTATTGCCCATCCCCAGTTGCCCTGAGAAGGTGGGGGTGAGCTGCCATTTCAGAGGGCAGTTAAGAGTCAACACATTGCTGTGGGTTTGATGTCATATATCGGCCAGACCGGGTAAGGATGGCAGATTTCCTTCCCTGAAGGACATTAGTGAACCCGATGGGTTTTTACGACAATCCAGGAGTTTCATTGTCACCATTACTGACACTAGCTTTTTATTCCAGATTTATTTAATGAATTGAATTTAAATTCCCCGGCTGCCGTGGTGGGATTTGAACTGTGGATTACTAGTCCTGTAATATTACCACAATGCTACCTCTGTGCACATTATCGATATCAAAACATCTTGATCTGTGTAGTGTGCAGACTGAAGGCGGAGGAGGAATGTGATCTCACTGTGCATCTTACAGTCACACAATCCAACAGCTCATCTGTTTCATATTATGGGCCTTTAGCAAAACTGCAAACTATGTGAGCACCAGGAAAGCCCAGGCCATGCACGTTACAAAGATAACACCAGACTTTCGGCAGATTGTTCCTTTAATCGTCCTCCATGAGGGAACATTTCACCTCCCATCAGGCAAAGTTATAACATTTTGCAGGATGTGTTGTCGGTAATTGTCAATGGGCCTCTGGAATTTAACTTGTTGAACTGGTAGTTATACCTAAACAGGTCTAAACTACTTCCGACACAAATCTTTGAAGGTGGATAAAGCTGTTTAAAAAAAAAAGCATACGGGATCCTTGGCTTCATAAACAGAGGCATAGAGGACATGGGAGGCCATTCAGCCCCTCGAGCCTGTTCCACCATTTGCAGGAACAGGAGGAGGCCATTCAGCCCCTCGAGCCTGTTCCACCTTTCATAGGAACAGGAGGAGGCCATTCAGCCCCTCGAGCCTGTTCCACCATTCATAGGAACAGGAGGAGGCCATTCAGCCCCTCGAGCCTGTTCCACCGTTCGCAGGAACAGGAGGAGGCCATTCAGCCCCTCGAGCCTGTTCCACCATTCGCAGGAACAGGAGGAGGCCATTCAGCCCCTCGAGCCTGTTCCACCATTCAATAAGATCATGGCTGATCTGTATCTTAACCCCATTTACCCGCCTTTGCTCCACATCCCTTAATGCCCTTACCCAACAAAAATCCATCAATCTCAGTTCTGAAATTTCCAATTGACCCCCAGCCTCAGCAGCTCTCTGGGGGAGAGAGTTCCAGATTCCCACCGCCCTTTGTGTGAAGAAGTGCTTCCTGACATCACCCCTGAACGGCCTGGCTCTAATTTTAAGGTTCTGCCCCCTTGTTCTGGACTCCCCCCACCAGAGGAAATAGTTTCTCTCTATCGACCCGATCAACTCCTTTAATCATCTTAAACACTTCAATTAGATCACCCTTTGACTCGGGGGAATACAAGCCTAGTCTGTGCAGCCTGGCCTCGTAATATATATTTTTAAAAATTTATTTATGGGATGTGGACGTCGCTGGCAAGACCGGCATTTATTGCCCATCCCTAATTGCCCTCGAGAAGGTGGTGGCGAGCCGCCGCCTTGAACCGCTGCAGTCCGTGTGGTGAAGGTGCTCCCACAGTGCTGGTAGGGAGGGAGTTCCAGGATTTTGACCCAGCGACGATGAAGGATCGGTGATATACTTCCAAGTCAGAATGGTGTGCGACTTGGAGGGGAACTTGGAGGTGGTGATGTTCCCATGCACCTGCTGCTCTTTTATTTAACCGTTTTAGCCCCGGTATCATTCTGGTGAATCTGCGCTGCCCCCCCCCTCCAAGGCCAATATACCACTACTTACCGAGCTGGCTGAGTCCTGAAGGACATAGCTGCCAGTCTGGGCCTGCGACAGGACCACTCCACCAAGACCACTCGGCCCCCGACCTCATTACAGCCTCGGTCCAAACATGGACAAAGGAGCTGAATTCCAGAGGTGAGGTGAGAGTGACTGCCCGTGACATCAAGGCAACATTTGACCGAGTGTGGCATCAAGGAGCCCTAGTAAAACTGACGTCAATGGGAATCGGGGGGAAAACTCTCCACTGACTGGAGTCATACCCAGCACAAAGGAAGATGGTTGTGGTGGTTGAAGGTCAATCATCACAGCCCCAGGACATCGCTGCAGGAATTCCTCAGGGCAGTGTCCTAAGCCCAACCATCTTCAGCTGCTTCATCAATGACCCTCCCTCCAACATAAGGTCAGAAACAGGGATGTTTGCTGATAACTGCACAGTGTTCAGTTCCATTCGCAACTCCACAGATAATGAAGCAGTCCATGCCCGCTTGCAACAAGCCCTGGACGACGTTCAGGCTTGGGCTGATAAGTGGCAGGTAACATTTGCACCACAGAAGTGCCAGGCAATGACTATCTCCAACAAGCGAGAGTCTAACCACCGCCCCATGACATTCAACGGCATTCCCATCACCGAATCCCCCACTATCATCATCCTGGAGGTCACCATTGACCAGAAACTTAACTGGACCAGCCACATAAATACTGTGGCAACAAGAGCAGGTCAGAGGCTGGGTATTCTGTGGCGAGTGTCTCACCTCCTGTATCCCCAAAGCCTTTCCACCATCTACAAGGCACAAGTCAGGAGTGTGATGGAATACTCTCCACTTGCCTGGATGAGTGCAGCTCCAACAACAGTCAAGAAGCTCGACATCATCCAGGACAAAGCAACCTGCTTGATTGGCACCCCATCCACCACCTTAAACATTCACTCCCTCCACCACCGGCGTACCGTGGCTGCAGTGTGTACCATCTACAAGATGCACTGCAGCAACTCACCAAGGCTTCTTCGGCAGCACCTCCCAAACCCGCGACCTCTTCCAGCTAGAAGGACAAGGGCAGCAGGCGCATGGGAACACCACCACCTCCAAGTTCCCCTCCAAGTCACACACCATCCTGACTTGGAAATATATCGGCCGTTCGTTCATCGTCGCTGGGTCAAAATCCTGGAACTCCCTCTCTAACGGCACTGTGGGAGCACCTTCACCACACGGACTGCAGCGGTTCAAGAAAGCGGCTCACCACCACCTTCTCAAGGGCAATTATGATGGGCAATAAATGCCGGCTTTGCCAGCGACGCCCACATCCCATAAACGAATTTTAAAAAGGTGTGATGCCCAGAACTGAGCGCAGTGTCCAGATGGGGTCTGACCAGAGCTTTATATGAACTGTAACATCACTTCCTCCCCTTTATATTCCGGCCCTCCAGAGAAAGGCCAACATTCCATTCGCCCTTGCAATGTTTTATACCCGTCCACTAGTGTTCAGTGATTTCTGTAAATCTCTTTGCTCCGCCACAGTTCCTCGCTTCTCAGCATTTAAGAAATAAAGAACAATATTATGAAAGTTAAGCTAAAACTTTATAAAACTCTGATTAGGTCCCAGCTGGAGTATTGTGTTCGATTCTGGGCTCCGCACTTTGGGAAGAATGTCAAGGCTGACTACTTGTTGCATGAAGTATATTCTCATCTCCCTCTGGTTCTTTTGCCAATTCCCTTCACTCTGTGTCCTCTGGTTACCGACCCTCCTGCATTGGGAACAGTTTCTCCTTATTTACTCGATGAAAACCCTTCATGATTTTGAACACCTCTATTAAATCTCCCCTTAACCTTCTCTGCTCTAAGGAGAACAATCCCAGCTTCTCCAGTCTCTCCACATAACTGAAGTCCCTCATCCCCGGCACCATTCTAGTAAATCTCCTCTGCACCCTTCATAGGAAGGTGCGTGCAATCGGAAAGCGGGACAGCACGGCATTCTTTCAGAACTGGGCGTATCCCCATGGAGCTCAGACACGCAGCATAGAAGGAGACCATTCAGCCCCCACTGCTTTAAGCCCATGTGTGTATAATCCTGCTGGCAGCCGTCACTCTTTGACGCTCCGCACATTCACTAGTGTTTTGCTGAACCTCCTATTGATCCTATGACACAGGTGTAATTTTATCCCAACACTGGAATATTAGAAGTCCAGAAAGTCAAATCAGCACTGCCGCTGTTGGATTCCAAATGAAAAGACTGCAGTAAAACTCCCAGGGCTGATCATTTATATATTGATTCATCACAAATTCCATTCAATCATGAAGGGCTTTGATCGAGTAAATAGGGAGAAACTGTTTCCAGTGGCAGGAGGGTCGGTAACCAGAGGACACAGAGTGAAGGGAATTGGCAAAAGAACCAGAGGGGAGATGAGAATGTTTTTACAGTGAGTTGTTGTGATCTGGAATGCGCTGCCTGAAAGGGCGGTGGAAGCAGATTCAATAGGAAATTGGAGAAATACTTGAAGAGGAAAGGTTTGCAGGGCTGTGGGGAAAGAGCAGGGAGTGGGACTAATTGGAGAGCTCTTTCAAAGAGCCGGCACAGGCACGATGGGCCGAATGGCCTCCTCCTGTGCTGTGAGATTCTCTGATTGTTGGAGTCACTTGCTGCTGATCTTATGACCAGCCTTTCTTCGATTGACCGTGACGAGCTCCTCGAGAATCAGGGAGGGTTTGTGTTGAGTGCAGACAGCTTAAAGTGTTGGAGGCGGCCCAAACCAGGGTCACAACAGGTTAGAAGTCACGTGACATAACAGTTTGGAATCGCAGCGATTGGCAGAGTGGTTTGTGTGGACTGAATTACAGAACATTGTGATTGACTCATGGACCTCAAGTAGAAATGAAAGGAGATTATTAATAATGCTCGTCAATCATTAGAAGAAATATTGAAGATTTAGAGGATGGCTGGTCGGATCCCAGCTCTATTGTTGGTGTCTGGCTTCAGAGATGCAGAGATCCTGAGGACTGAATGCATTGATTCTGCGCCCCCAGCAGGGGGCAGCCCTGATTCTCCTGCGCTCCCTTTGAACATAGACTCTGGCTGGATGTGTGGAATCGGTGAATTGACCCTAAAATGCATTCCAATGATAGGAACAGGAGGAGGCCATTCAGCCCCTCGAGCCTGTTCCGCCATTCAATGAGATCGAGGCTGATCTGCGACCTAACTCCATAAACTCGCCTTTGCTCCATATCCCTCGATACCCTTACCCAACACAAATCTATCGAGCTCAGTCTTGAAAGCTCCAATTGACCCCCAGCACCCACAGTGTTTGGGGCGGGTGGCGGGGGCGGGTTGCGGGGGAGAGTTCCAGATTTCCACAATCCTTATTTGGAAAAAAGTGATTCCTGATTTTAGTCCTGAACAGCCGAGCTCCAATCTTAAGGATATTCCCCCTTGTTCTGTGTCCCCCACCAAAGGAAATAGTTTCTCTCTATCCTGTGACTAAGTTGTTTTTCTGTCCCTTGTTTTAACGTGTTAAACCATTTATTTTAAGTGTGCAATGGGCGATGGGTAATGTGCAATAGTTAATGGATAATGGCTGATGGGCGATGGTCATTGGCCGATGGGCGATGGTCATTGGCCGATGGGCGATGATTAGTGCCTCCCCAATAGATCATGTTTGTCCACAGCAAATTCTCGGCTTGTGTTTCTAATTGTGGTTAAATCAGACACTGGTATTTTGTTTAACATGTTTTTTTTGCTTTTGATGTTGGCAGTTCCGATATGGATCAAGTGGTGAGAAGGGTCCTGTGATATCAGCTCAGGAAGCACAGGCTCAGGCCATCCTACAGCAGGCCAGGGTAAGGAAATCTTCCTTTGTCACTCCCTCACCCCCACCTTCGATGCCCTAGTCCCCATTAAAACCATGACTGTCTCTCGCCCTGTTCATTCCTCCTGGTACAGCCTCTTTTTCTGCCTCCTTAAGTCCAAGGGACGCAGACTTGAATATTTACGGCAGATAACTGGTTTAGCCATTCATCGCCAGATCTGGCTGGACCACATAAAGCACGATCAGCTCCTGCTCTCCTCGGCCCAAACCCTTCACTGTTCCAGGATCATCCTGGAATGTAACGATAATCCCCGGCTTCTCTTCACCACAAATCATCTTCTTAAACCCCCCCTCCCCCGGCTCCTCCACCCTCCCCTCCAACAACAAGTATGAGGAGCTCGTGGACTTCTTTGTTACTAAGATTGAGACCATTCATTTAGCTAAGGTCAGTTTGGGAGTGAGGGGTCAGTTTGGGAGCGAGCGGTCAGTTTGGGAGCGAGCGTTCAGTTTGGGAGGGAGGGGTCAGTTTGGGAGGGAGGGGTCAGTTTGGGAGGGAGGGGTCAGTTTGGGAGGGAGGGGTCAGTTGGGGAGCGAGCGTTCAGTTTGGGAGGGAGGGGTCAGTTTGGGAGGGAGGGGGTCAGGTGGGGAGCGAGGGGGTCAGGTGGTGAGCGAGGGGGTCAGGTGGGGAGCGAGGGGGTCAGGTGGGGAGCGAGGGGGTCAGGTGGGGAGCGAGGGGGTCAGGTGGGGAGCGAGGGGGTCAGGTGGGGAGCGAGGGGGTCAGGTGGGGAGCGAGGGGGTCAGGGAGGGGTCAGATTGGGAGCGAGGGGTCAGCTTTGGGAGTGAGCGGTCAGTTTGCGGTCAGTTTGGGAGTGAGGTCCGTTTGGTAGTGAGGGGTCAGATTGGGAGTCAGTTTGGGAGCGAGGGGTCAGTTTGGGAGCGAGGGGTCAGCTTGGGAGCGAGGGGTCAGTTTGCGAGTGAGGTCAGTTTGAGAGTGACGGGTCAGTCTGGGGTCAGTTTGGGAGTGAGGGGTCAGTTTGGGAGTGAGCGGTGAGTTTGGGAGTGAGGGGTCAGTTTGGGAGTGAGGGGTCAGTTTGGGAGTGAGGGGTCAGTTTGGGAGTGAGGGGTCAGTTTGGGAGTGAGCGGTCAGTTTGGTCAGTACTGTCCCACCGACAATGCAGCCCTCCCTCAGTACTGCCCCTTCGACAGTGCAGCGCTCCCTCAGTACTGCCCCTCCGACAGTGCAGCACTCCCTCAGTAATGCCCCCCTGAAAATACAGCACTCCCTCAGTACTGCCCCTCCGACAGTGCAGTGCTCCCTCAGTACTGCCCCTCCGACAGTGCAGTGCTCCCTCAGTACTGACCTTTCGACAGTGCAGCGCTCCCTCAGTACTGCCCCTCAGACAGTGCAGCGCTCCCTCAGTACTGCCCCTCCGACAGTGCAGCGCTCCCTCAGTACTGAACTTCCGACAGTGCAGTGCTCCCTCAGTACTGCCCCTCCGACAGTGCAGTGCTCCCTCAGTACTGAACTTCCGACAGTGCAGCGCGCCCTGTACTGCCCCTCCGACAGTGCAGTGCTCCCTCAGTACTGCCCCTCTGACAGTGCAGCGCTCCCTCAGTACTGACCCTCCTACAGTGCAGCGCTCCCTCAGTACTGCCCCTCCGACAGTGCAGTGCTCCCTCAGTACTGCCCCTCCGACAGTACAGTGCTCCCTCAGTACTGACCCTCCTACAGTGCAGCGCTCCCTCAGTACTGACCCTCCTACAGTGCAGCGCTCCCTCAGTACTGAACCCGAAGTTTCAGCCTGGATTATGGGCCCTTGTCTCTGGAGTGGAACTTGAATCCCTTTACCTTCTCTGCACTAAGGAGAACAATTCCAGCTTCTCCAGTCTCTCCACATAACTGAATTCCCTCATCCTGAAGAATTATACAGAATGTACAACACAGGAACAGGCCATTCGGCCCCACTGCTCCGTGCCGCTGTTTCTGCTCCACACCAGCCTCCTCCCACCCGTCTTCACCTCACCCCATCAGCATATCCTTCTATTCCCTTCTCCCTCATGTGTTTATCCAGCTTTCCCTTAAATGTATCTACGCTATTCACCTCAACCACTCCCTGTTGCAGTAAGTTCCACATTCTCACCACTCTGTGTAGAAACTTTGTTGTACTTAATTTCTAAATCATAGATTCACAGAATCTCAGCACAGAAGGAGGCCATTCGGCCCATCGTGCCTGTGCCGGCTCTTTGAACGAGCTCTCCAATTACTCCCATTCCCCTGCTCTTTCCCCAGAGTCCTGCAAATATCTCCCCTTCGCGTCTTTCTCCAATTCCATTTGAAAGTTCCTATTGAATCTGCTTCCACCGCCCTTTCAGGCAGCGCATTCCAGATCACAACAATTCGTTATCTCCCCTCTGGTTCTTTGGCCAGATATTAAAATCTGTGTCCTCTGGTTACCAAGTCTCCTGCCTTTAATATGACCCTTGCGTTTAAATTCTGTGCAAGGCAGCAAAGCTTCCTTGGATTTGCATTGAGATAAATTCTGACTGTTTTGTTCTCTCTAGATTGCGATGCGAGGTCCCTCTGGCCCAATGGGTCTGACTGGAAGATCGGGTCCTGTGGTAAGTTATTGACTAGATTGGATTTTGCCCTTTCCCACTTTCCAAGTGTTCTTCCTATGTTTAAATCTCACTCCTGCTGCACCAGGGACTGGATGCTGTTAACTAATTGGGACGAGTTTACGGTCGGGAATGTGGGGCATTGACAGGGCTAAATAAAATGGGAGGTGGAGTGGGGACGGGACTGGGAAGAGATGTGCGGCTGGAAGAGTTTGCAGAGGTAAGGAAGGAAACCACAGAGTTTCATCAATAGGTGGTTAAAGTAAGAACTCCCATTTATAAAGGGCTTTTCACAACCTCCGCAAGTCCCAAAGCGCTTCAATTAGCTGCTTTTGACGTGAATTCAATGTTGTACTGTAGGAAAAGCAACAGCCAAAATTGCGCAGAGTAAGATCCCACATCCAGCAATGTGATAATGACCAGATCATCTGTTTGGTGATGTTTGTTGAGGGGTAAATATTGGTCAGTATACCAGGGAGAATTCCCCTGCTTTAAAATAATGCCATGCCATCTTTCACATCTACCTCAGAGGGCAGACGGGGCCTCGGTTTAAAGTCTCATCCGAAAGATGGCACCTCCAACAATGCGACACTCCCTCAGTACTGTCCCTTCGACAGTGCAGCGCTCCCTCAGTACTGCCCCTCCGACAGTGCGGCGCTCCCTCCGTACTGCCCCTCCGACAGTGCAGCGCTCCCTCAGTACTGCCCCTCCAACAGTGCAGCGCTCCCTCAATACTGACCCTCCGACAGTGCAGCGCTCCCTCAATACTGACCCTCCGACTGTGCAGCGCTCCCTCAATACTGCCGCTCCGACTGTGCAGCGCTCCCTCCGTACTGCCCCTCCGACAGTGCAGCGCTCCCTCCGTATTGCCCCTCCAACAATGCGACACTCCCTCAGTACTGTCCCTCCGACAGTGCCGCTCCCTCAGCACTGCCCCTCCAACAGTGTAGCGCTCCCTCAGTACTGACCCTCTGACAGTGCAGCGCTCCCTCAGTACTGCCCCTCCAACAGTGTAGCGCTCCCTCAGTACTGCCCCTCCGACTGTGCAGCGCTCCCTCCGTACTGCCCCTCCGACAGTGCAGCGCTCCCTCCGTATTGCCCCTCCAACAATGCGACACTCCCTCAGTACTGTCCCTCCGACAGTGCCGCTCCCTCAGCACTGCCCCTCCAACAGTGTAGCGCTCCCTCAGTACTGCCCCTCCAACAGTGTAGCGCTCCCTCAGTACTGCCCCTCCGACAGTGTAGCGCTCCCTCAGTACTGCCCCTCCAACAGTGTAGCGCTCCCTCAGTACTGCCCCTCTAACAGTGCAGCGCTCCCTCAGTACTGCCCCTCCAACAGTGTAGCGCTCCCTCAGTACCGCCCCTCCGACAGTGTAGCGCTCCCTCCGTACTGCCCCTCCGACAGTGCAGCGCTCCCTCCGTATTGCCCCTCCAACAATGCGACACTCCCTCAGTACTGTCCCTCCGACAGTGCCGCTCCCTCAGCACTGCCCCTCCAACAGTGTAGCGCTCCCTCAGTACTGACCCTCTGACAGTGCAGCGCTCCCTCAGTACTGCCCCTCCAACAGTGTAACGCTTCCTCAGTACTGCCCCTCCGACTGTGCAGCGCTCCCTCAGTACTGCCCCTCCGATAGTGTAACGCTCCCTCAGTACTGCCCCTCCAACAGTGTAGCGCTCCCTCAGTACTGCCCCTCCAACAGTGTAGCGCTCCCTCAGTACTGCCCCTCCGACAGTGTAGCGCTCCCTCAGTACTGCCCCTCCAACAGTGCGGCACTCCCTCAGTACTGCCCCTCCAACAGTGTAGCGCTCCCTCAGTACTGCCCCTCCGACAGTGCAGCGCTCCCTCAGTACTGCCCCTCTAACAGTGCGGCACTCCCTCAGTACTGCCCCTCCAACAGTGCAGCACTCCCTCAGTACTGCCCCTCCGACAGTGCGGCGCTCCCTCAGTACTGCCCCTCTAACAGTGCAGCACTCCCTCAGTACTGCCCCTCCAACAGTGTAGCACTCCCTCAGTACTGCCCCTCCAACAGTGCAGCGCTCCCTCAGTACTGCCCCTCCGACAGTGCAGCGCTCCCTCAGTACTGCCCCTCTAACAGTGCGGCACTCCCTCAGTACTGCCCCTCCGACAGTGTAGCGCTCCCTCAGTACCGCCCCTCCGACAGTGTAGCGCTCCCTCAGTACCGCCCCTCCGACAGTGTAGCGCTCCCTCAGTACCGCCCCTCCGACAGTGTAGCGCTCCCTCAGTACCGCCCCTCCGACAGTGCAGCGCTCCCTCAGTACTGCCCCTCCGACAGTGTAGCGCTCCCTCAGTACTGCCCCTCCGACAGTGTAGCGCTCCCTCAGTACCGCCCCTCCAACAGTGTAGCGCTCCCTCCGTACTGCCCCTCCGACAGTGTAGCGCTCCCTCAGTACTGCCCCTCCGACAGTGCTGTGCTCCCTCAGTACCGCCCCTCCAACAGTGTAGCGCTCCCTCAGTACTGCCCCTCCGACAGTGTAGCGCTCCCTCAGTACTGCCCCTCCGACAGTGTAGCGCTCCCTCAGTACTGCCCCTCCGACAGTGTAGCGCTCCCTCAGTACTGCCCCTCTGACAGTGTAGCGCTCCCTCAGTACTGCCCCTCCGACAGTGTAGCGCTCCCTCAGTACTGCCCCTCCGACAGTGTAGCGCTCCCTCAGTACTGCCCCTCTAACAGTGTAGCGCTCCCTCAGTACTGCCCCTCCGACAGTGTAGCGCTCCCTCAGTACCGCCCCTCTGACAGTGTAGCGCTCCCTCAGTACTGCCCCTCCGACAATGTAGCGCTCCCTCAGTACTGCCCCTCTGACAGTGTAGCGCTCCCTCAGTACTGCCCCTCTGACAGTGTAGCGCTCCCTCAGTACTGCCCCTCCGACAGTGCCGCTCCCTCAGTACTGCCCCTCCGACAGTGTAGCGCTCCCTCAGTACTGCCCCTCCGACAGTGCAGCGCTCCCTCAGTACTGCCCCTCCGACAGTGTAGCGCTCCCTCAGTACTGCCCCTCCGACAGTGTAGCGCCCCCTCAGTACTGCCCCTCCGACAGTGTAGCGCCCCCTCAGTACTGCCCCTCCAACAGTGCAGCGCTCCCTCAGTACTGCCCCTCCGACAGTGTAGTGCTCCCTCAGTACTGCCCCTCCGACAGTGTAGCGCTCCCTCAGTACTGCCCCTCCGACAGTGTAGCGCTCCCTCAGTACTGCCCCTCCGACAGTGTAGCGCTCCCTCAGTACTGCCCCTCCGACAGTGCAGCGCTCCCTCAGTACTGCCCGTCCGACAGTGCAGCGCTCCCTCAGTACTGCCCCTCCGACAGTGTAGCGCTCCCTCAGTACTGCCCCTCCGACAGTGCAGCGCTCCCTCAGTACTGCCCCTCCGACAGTGTAGCGCTCCCTCAGTACTGCCCCTCCGACAGTGTAGCGCTCCCTCAGTACCGCCCCTCCGACAGTGTAGCGCTCCCTCAGTACTGCCCCTCCGACAGTGTAGCGCTCCCTCAGTACTGCCCCTCCGACAGTGTTGCGCTCCCTCAGTACCGCCCCTCCGACAGTGCAGCACTCCCTCAGTACTGCCCCTCCGACAGTGCAGCGCTCCCTCAGTACCGCCCCTCCGACAGTGCAGCACTCCCTCAGTACTGCCCCTCCGACAGTGTAGCACTCCCTCAGTATTGCCCCTCCGACTGTGCAGCACTCCCTCAGTACTGCCTTGGAGTGTTATCCTGGATTACGAGCTCAAGTCTCTGGAGTGTGACTCGAACCCACGACTTTCTGACTCAGAGGCGAGAGTGCTGCCCACTGAATTGGGTTTGGGGAAAATCAAAGGTATTTTCTTAAAATGTGGAATTTCTCTCATCTGTTCCCCAGAGGATTCAAACAGCCAGACTCACTTGCATCGCTGATGTATAAAGTCGGTCAAGTCTCCCTTTTAAAGTCTACCTGTCGATGTTGGCCAGGCAGTGGGGATGATCTCTAGATTACAGTAATTGCCAATTGTGGCCAAGGTTATTTTAAGCCATCGTATGTTTCAGACTCGACTCTGACTCTCCAAACAGTAGCCTCCCTCCTCGAGTCTAAGTGAGTTTTATTTTAACCAGACTGGACTCCTTGACTCGGGACAATTCCTTTCCAGCTGCTCCTGATATTTAGTCTAGTTCCTGTCCATAGCCAAGGATGGGAAAAGGTCGAAAGGCGCCGAGTGTTTGTTATGTCCTCCTGAGGGCTTTTGATTGCAGATTGCAATCTAAATATATTCTAGACATTGCTGACTCCACAATATCCTGCAAGTTAGCAGGAAAGGCTTGGAAATAATGGAAACACATGGATCAAATCAATCAGTCCTACAACAAGTAGCCGAACTCCTCATCCCATTGCAATCAGAGACACAATCCACCACAAAACCATTCACCACCATTGAAAGGAACCTTGCCTTCAACCCAAGGAAAGCTAAAGCGTTTGGGCTGATCTGAGTGTTGATTTACAGAGATCACAAATAAACTCACCGTCAAACCACTCAATCCTCATCCAATCATCATCAATCCACTCAATCCTCATCCAATCACCATCAATCCACTCAATCCTCGTCCAATCACCGTCAAACCACTCAATCCTTGTCCAATCACCGTCAATCCACTCAATCCTTGTCCAATCACCGTCAATCCACTCAATCCTTGTCCAATCACCGTCAATCCACTCAATCCTCGTCCAATCACCGTCAATCCACTCAATCCTCGTCCAATCATCATCAAACCAGGAATTCCCCGTCCAATCACCGTCAATCCACTCAATCCTCGTCCAATCATCATCAAACCAGGAATTCCCCGTCCAATCACCGTCAATCCACTCAATCCTCGTCGAATCACCATCAATCCAATCAATCCTCGTCGAATCACCATCAAGCCACTCAATCCTCGTCCAATCATCATCAATCCACACAATCCTCGCCCAATCACTGTCAAACCACTCAATCCTCGTCCAATCACCATCGATCCACTCAATCCTCGTCCAATCACCATCGATCCACTCAATCCTCGTCCAATCATCATCAATCCACTCAATCCTTGTCCAGTCAGTCAAACCACTCAATCCTTGTCCAGACAGTCAAACCACTCAATCCTCGTCCAATCATCATCAATCCACTCAATCCTCGTCCAATCACCATCAATCCACTTAATCCTCGTCCAATCATCATCAATCCACTCAATCCTTGTCCAGTCAGTCAAACCACTCAATCCTTGTCCAGGCAAAATAATACTGATTGCTTGTCACCACAGGAAAAGGAGGAGGCCATTCAACCTCTCGAGCTTGTTCCGCCATTCAATTAGATCATAGCTGATCTGTATCTCAACTCCATCTACCCACCTTTACTCCCTCCTCCCTCCCTCCTTCCTCCCTCCTTCCTCCTCCTCCCGCAATCCTCCCTCTCTCCTCCCTCCCTCTCTCCTCCCTCCCTCTCTCCTCCCTCCCTCTCTCCTCTCTCCCTCTCTCCTCCCTCCCTCTCTCCTCACTCCTTCCCTCACTCCCTTCCTCCCTCTCTCCTTCCTCCTTCCTTCACTCCCTTCCTCCCTCTCTCCTCTTTTCTCCCTCCCTCCCTCTCTCCTCCCTCCCTCCTTTCTCCTCCCTCTCTCCTCACTCCCTCCCTCTCTCCTCACTCCCTCCCTCTCTCCTCACTCCCTCCCTCCCCCCTCTCTCTCTCCTCACTCCCTCCCTCACTCCAGTGTCAGGCTGGGCACTAATCTCCATGACTCTGTTTGAATGCAGTGCGTGTCGTATAGATTCGGCCTCAGGCTTGATGATCGCCTCGATATTGATCATTGAGTTATTGATCCCTCAGTGATTGAGCTGTGCTGGAGAATCGGCTGAGAGGAAACAGCCATTCCTGGAGTATTGGGAGTCACACTTTCTGTTCAATCTCTGTTAATTTTTCTGAACATTAAATTATTTTCTCAATTTCCAGCATGGAACAGGAGGAGGCCCATTCAGCCCCTCGAGCCTGTTCCACAGGAACAGGAGGAGGCCATTCAGCCCCTCAAGCCCGTTCCACAGGAACAGGATGAGGCCATTCAGCCCCTTGAGCCTGATCCATCATTCAATTAGATCGAGGTATCTTAACCCCATTTACCCGCCTTTGCTCCATATCCCTCGGTACCCTTACCCAACAAAAATCCATCCATCTCAGTCTTGAAAGCTCCAGTTGGCCCCCAGCCTCCACAGCTCTCTGAGGGAGAGAGTTCCAGATTTCCACTGCCCTTTGTGTGAAGAAATGCTTCCTGACATCACTCCTGAACGGCCTGGCTCTAATTTTAAGGTCCAAAGTGGAATATAATAGGAACATGAGAATTTCTGGATGATCAAAGACCCGAGTGACATGAATCAGTCATTCATAAAAGAAAGACTTATGAAATAATACTGAGTGGCCTGCAGGTGGCGCTGTCCAGGGAGATTATAAATACTCGGGCACGGGCCCAGCTTACGCAGGACATTCTTAACAGGAGCTAGTGAAGGACACAACTCGATCTCCATGTTGTAAAACAGTTGATTAAAGCTTTGTTTAACGCTTAGACCAAGTGCCTAGTAGTTTTCTTATGTCACCGAGTCCATCTAGTTCGCCTTCTACCATCCTGGTAATCGCACAATACAACGATAATGGCATTGTTGGCTAATCACAGCGATCAATCTCAATCAACCTTATTGACTTCTTTGAAGAAGTAACAGAAACAATAGATAAGGCCAATACAGTAGACGTAATATATTTGGAATTCCTAAAAGCCTTTGATAAGTTACTGCATAGCAAACTCATGACTAAGGTCAAAGCATGTGGAGTCAGGGGACAAGGAGTAGAATGGACAGCGAGCTGGCTACAGAACCGAGAGCGGGGGTTAAAGGTTAGTTACTCACACTGGCAAAAGTTGGGAAGTGATGTTCCACAGGGATCGGTGCTGGGAGCACCGTTGTTCACCATTTACATCAACGATTTGGACTCGGGAATCAGAAACACAAATTCAAATTTTGCTGACACACCAAATTGGGGGGTGTAGGTAATACAGAGGACTGCGACAACATACAGGAAGACATTCATAAACTTGCAGAATGGGTGTGTAACTGGCAAATGAACATCAATTTAGAGAAGTGTGAGGTGGTACATTTTGGTAGTACGAATAAGGAGGCCACATTCTTTTTGGAAAATTAGTGTCTAAATGGGGCAGAGGAGCAGGGCGATCTGGGGGTAGATACAAGATCACAAAAAGTAACACAGCAGGTGAACAAGGCCAAAAGAAAAATACAGGAACTGCGGCTCATTTCAAGCAGGATAGAATTGAAAAGCAGCGAATTCATGTTACGCTTGTATTGAAATTTGATTAGGCCACACTTGGAGTGCTGTGTGGGGGAACACTGGAGACTCCAGGAGGGCACAGGGAGCTGGGGAAACAGGCAGAAGTTCCAGAAATGGCTGCCATTGGAAAGGCTACACAACAAGGAAAGGTTAATGGAATAGTTGGAACAGAGAGATCTCGGGAGACAGATACACTGATCTACAGGGCAGATACACTGATCTACAGGGCAGATACACTGATCTACAGGGCAGATACACTGATCTACAGGGCAGATACACTGATCTACAGGGCAGATACACAGATCTAGCGGACAGATACACTGATCTAGTGGGACAGATACACTGATCTAGTGGGACAGATACACTGATCTAGTGGGACAGATACACTGATCTAGTGGGACAGATACACTGATCTAGTGGGACAGATACACTGATCTAGTGGGACAGATACACTGATCTAGTGGGACAGATACACTGATCTAGGGGGACAGATACACTGATCTACAGGGCAGATACACTTATCTACGGGGGACAGATACACTGATCTAGGGGGACAGATACAGTGATCTAGGGGGACACATACACTGATCTAGGGGGACAGATACACTGATCCAGGGGACAGATACACTGATCTAGGGGGACAGATACACGGATCTAGCGGGACAGATACACTGATCTAGGGGGACAGAAACACTGATCTAGGGGGACAGATACACTGATCCAGGGGACAGATACACTGATCTAGTGGGACAGATACACTGATCTAGGGCACAGATACACAGATCTAGGGCACAGATACACTGATCTAGGGGACAGATACACTGATCCAGGGGACAGATACACTGATCTAGTGGGACAGATACACTGATCTAGGGCACAGATACACTGATCTAGGGGACAGATACACTGATCTAGGGGACAGATACACTGATCTAGGGGACAGATACACTGATCTAGGGGACAGATACACTGTTCTAGGGGACAGATACACTGATCTAGGGGGAAAGATACACTGATCTAGGGGGAAAGATGCACTGATCTAGGGGGACAGATACACTGATCTAGGGGGACAGATACACTGATCTAGGGGGACAGATACACTGATCTAGTGGACAGATACACTGATCTAGTGGACAGATACACTGATCTAGTGGGACAGATACACTGATCTAGGGGGAAAGATACACTGATCTAGGGGACAGATACACTGATCTAGGGGGACAGATACACTGATCCAGGGGGACAGTTAAAATGATCTAGGGGGACAGGTACACTGATCTGGGGAGAAAGATACGCTGATCTAGGGGACAGATACACTGATCAAGGAACATATACACTGAGCTAGGGAACTGGTATACTGATCTAGCTGACAGATACTCTGATCTTAGGGACAGATACACCGATCTAGGGGGACAGATACACTGATCTTTGGGAGACAGATACACTGATGTAGGGGACAGATACACTGACGTAGGGACAGATACACTGATCTAGGGAGACATATACACTGATCTAGGGAGACAGTTACACTGATCTAGGGGATAGATACTCTGATCTAAGGGGACAGATCTGATCTAGGGGACAGATACACTGATCTAGGGGGACAGATACTCTGATCTAAGGGGACAGATACACTGATCTAGGGGACAGATACACTGATCTAGGGGACAGATACACTGATCTAGGGGACACACACTCTGATCTAAGGACAGATACACTGATCTAGGTGGACAGATACACTGATCTAGTGGACAGACACACTGATCTAGCGGACAGACACACTGATCTAGCGGACAGATACACTGATCTAGCGGACAGATACACTGATCTAGCGGACAGATACACTGATCTAGCGGACAGATACACTGATCTAGCGGACAGATACACTGATCTAGCGGACAGATACACTGATCTAGCGGACAGATACACTGATCTAGCGGACAGATACACTGATCTAGCGGACAGATACACTGATCTAGCGGGCAGATACACTGATCTAGCGGGCAGATACACTGATCTAGGGGCAGATACACTGATCTAGGGGCAGATACACTGATCTTTGGGAGACAGATACACTGACCTAGGGGTACAGATACACTGATGTCGGAGACAGATACAGTGACGTAGGGACAGATACACTGATCTAGGGAGACAGTTACACTGATCTCGGGGACAGATACTCTGATCTAAGGGATAGATACTCTGATCTAGGGAACACATACACTGATCTAGGGGACAGATACACTGATCTAGGGGACAGATACACTGATCTAGGGGTACAGATGCTCTGATCTATGGGACAGATACACTGATCTAGGGGACAGATACACAGATCTAGGGGATAGATACACTGATCTAGGGGACAGATACAAAGATCAATTGGACAGATACACTGACCTACGGGACAGATACACGGATCTAGGAGACAGATACGTTGATCTACGGGACAGGTACACTGATCTAGGGGACAGATTCATTGATCTAGGGGACAGATACACTGATCTAGGGAGACAGATACACTGATCTATGGAGACAATTACACTGATCTAGGGGGACAGATATACTGATCTAGGGAGACAGATACACTGATCTAGGGAGACAGATACACTTACCTAGGGGACAGATACACTGATCAAGGAACATATACACTGAGCTTAGGAACTGGTACACTGATCTAGCTGACAGATACTCTGATCTAGGGACAGATACACCGATCTAGGGGGCAGAGGCAGATACACTGATGTAGGGGACAGATGCACTGATCTAGGGGGACAGATACACTGATCTAGGGAGACAGATACACTGATCGAGGGGACCGATACACTGATCTAGGGGGACAGATGCACTGATCTAGGGGGACAGATGCACTGATCTAGGGGACAGATACACTGATCTTGGGAGACAGATACACTGATCTAGGGGACAGATACACTGATCTAGGGGGAAAGATACACTGATCTAGGGGGACAGATACAGTGATCTAGGGGGACAGATCACTGATCTAGGGGGCAGATACACTGATCTAGGGGGACAGTTAATCTGATCTAGTGGACAGATACACTGATCTAGAGGTACAGATACACTGATCTCGGGGACAGATACACTGATCTAGGGGACAGATACACTGATCTAGGGGACAGATACACTGATCTAGGGGACAGATACACTGATCTAGGGGACAGATACACTGTTCTAGGGGACAGATACACTGATCTAGGGGGAAAGATACACTGATCTAGGGGGAAAGATGCACTGATCTAGGGGGACAGATACACTGATCTAGGGGGACAGATACACTGATCTAGGGGGACAGATACACTGATCTAGGGGGACAGATACACTGATCTAGTGGACAGATACACTGATCTAGTGGACAGATACACTGATCTAGTGGGACAGATACACTGATCTAGGGGGAAAGATACACTGATCTAGGGGACAGATACACTGATCTAGGGGGACAGATACACTGATCCAGGGGGACAGTTAAAATGATCTAGGGGGACAGGTACACTGATCTGGGGAGAAAGATACGCTGATCTAGGGGACAGATACACTGATCAAGGAACATATACACTGAGCTAGGGAACTGGTATACTGATCTAGCTGACAGATACTCTGATCTTTGGGACAGATACACCGATCTAGGGGGACAGATACACTGATCTTTGGGAGACAGATACACTGATGTAGGGGACAGATACACTGACGTAGGGACAGATACACTGATCTAGGGAGACATATACACTGATCTAGGGAGACAGTTACACTGATCTAGGGGATAGATACTCTGATCTAAGGGGACAGATCTGATCTAGGGGACAGATACACTGATCTAGGGGGACAGATACACTGATCTAGGGGGACAGATACACTGATCTAGGGGACAGATACACTGATCTAGGGGACACACACTCTGATCTAAGGACAGATACACTGATCTAGGTGGACAGATACACTGATCTAGTGGACAGACGCACTGATCTAGCGGACAGACACACTGATCTAGCGGACAGATACACTGATCTAGCGGACAGATACACTGATCTAGCGGACAGATACACTGATCTAGCGGACAGATACACTGATCTAGCGGACAGATACACTGATCTAGTGGACAGATACACTGATCTAGCGGACAGATACACTGATCTAGCGGACAGATACACTGATCTAGCGGGCAGATACACTGATCTAGCGGGCAGATACACTGATCTAGCGGGCAGATACACTGATCTAGGGGCAGATACACTGATCTTTGGGAGACAGATACACTGACCTAGGGGTACAGATACACTGATGTAGGAGACAGATGCAGTGACGTAGGGACAGATACACTGATCTAGGGAGACAGTTACACTGATCTAGGGGACAGATACTCTGATCTAAGGGATAGATACTCTGATCTAGGGAACACATACACTGATCTAGGGGACAGATACACTGATCTAGGGGACAGATACACTGATCTAGGGGACAGATACACTGATCTAGGGGTACAGATGCTCTGATCTATGGGACAGATACACTGATCTAGGGGACAGATACACAGATCACAGAATCACAGAATCACAGAAACCCCACAGTGCAGATAGAGGCCATTTCGGCCCATCGAGCCTGCACCGACACATATCCCACCCGATCCTCGTAACCCCTACACCAACACATATCCCACCCTATCCCTGTAACCCCACGTATTTAATCCCCCTAACACTAAGGGTCAATTTATCATAGCCAATCAACCTAACCTGCACATCTTTGGACTGTGGGAGGAAACCGGAGCACCCGGAGAAAACCCACGCAAACACGGGGAGAATGTGCAAACTCCACACAGACAGTCACCCGAGGCCGGATTCGAACCCGGGTCTCTGGCGCTGTGAGGCAACAGTGCTAACCACTATGCCACCATCTAGGGGATAGATACACTGATCTAGGGGACAGATACAAAGATCAATTGGACAGATACACTGACCTACGGGACAGATACACGGATCTAGGGAACAGATACACTGATCTAGGGGACAGATACACTGATCTAGGGGACAGATACACTGATCTAGGGGTACAGATGCTCTGATCTATGGGACAGATACACTGATCTAGGGGACAGATACACAGATCTAGGGGATAGATACACTGATCTAGGGGACAGATACAAAGATCAATTGGACAGATACACTGACCTACGGGACAGATACACGGATCTAGGAGACAGATACGTTGATCTACGGGACAGGTACACTGATCTAGGGGACAGATTCATTGATCTTGGGGACAGATACACTGATCTAGGGAGACAGATACACTGATCTATGGAGACAATTACACTGATCTAGGGGGACAGATACACTGATCTAGGGAGACAGATACACTGATCTAGGGAGACAGATACACT
This sequence comes from Somniosus microcephalus, assembly GCF_052327205.1. Taxonomy (NCBI): domain Eukaryota; kingdom Metazoa; phylum Chordata; class Chondrichthyes; order Squaliformes; family Somniosidae; genus Somniosus; species Somniosus microcephalus. Next base: position 371,968,824 of record NC_140989.1, on the reverse strand, counting down.
TACCTAGGGGACAGATACACTGATCAAGGAACATATACACTGAGCTTAGGAACTGGTACACTGATCTAGCTGACAGATACTCTGATCTAGGGACAGATACACCGATCTAGGGGGCAGAGGCAGATACACTGATGTAGGGGACAGATGCACTGATCTAGGGGGACAGATACACTGATCTAGGGAGACAGATACACTGATCGAGGGGACCGATACACTGATCTAGGGGGACAGATGCACTGATCTAGGGGGACAGATGCACTGATCTAGGGGACAGATACACTGATCTTGGGAGACAGATACACTGATCTAGGGGACAGATACACTGATCTAGGGGGAAAGATACAGTGATCTAGGGGGACAGATACACTGATCTAGAGGTACAGATACACTGATCTCGGGGACAGATACACTGATCTAGGGGACAGATACACTGATCTAGGGGACAGATACAGGTAGATTATCCTTTATCCGAAAACCTCGGGACCAGCCGAGTTTCGGATAAAGGAGAATTTCGGATTTCGGAAGGTGGGTCGGCGGGGGGTCGGCGGCTGGCGGGGTCGGCGGTTGTCGGGGCTGGCGGGGGTCGGCGGTTGTCGGGGCTGGCGGGGTCGGCGGTTGTCGGGGCTGGCGGGGTCGGCAGCTGGTGGGGGGGTCGGCGGGGGGTCGTGCGCACGACTTACCCTTTATCCGAACTTCCGCAACCGGAACCCTCTAAAAACCGAAGGTTTTCTCGTTCAGCGTAAGCCGTACACGACGCTTACGCTGAACGAGAAAACCTTCGGTTTTTAGAGGGTTTCGGTTTTCGGAATTCCGGATAAAGGGTAGTCTAGGGGACAGATACACTGATCTAGGGGGACAGATGCACTGAACTAGGGGGACAGATACACTGATCTAGGGAGATAGATGCACTGATCTAGGGGGACAGATACACCGATCTAGGGAGACAGATACACCGATCTAGCGGACAGATACACCGACCTAGGCGACAGATACACCGATCAAGGGGACAGATACACTGATCTAGGGGGACAGATACACTGATCTCGGGGGACAGACACACTGATCTACGGGACAGATACACTGATCTAGGGGGAAAGATACACTGATCTAGGGGGACAGATACACTGATCTAGTGGACAGATACACTGATCTAGGGGCACAGATGCACTGAACTCGGGGACAGATACACTGATCTAGGGGACAGATACACTGATCTGGGGAGAAAGATACGCTGATCTAGGGGACAGATACACTGATCAAGGAACATATACACTGAGCTAGGGAACTGGTATACTGATCTAGCTGACAGATACTCTGATCTTAGGGACAGATACACCGATCTAGGGGGAGAGATACACTGATCTAGTGGACAGATACACTGATCTTTGGGAGACAGATACACTGACGTAGGGGTACAGATATTCTGATCTATGGGACAGATACACTGATGTAGGGGACAGATACACTGACGTAGGGACAGATACACTGATCTAGGGAGACATATACACTGATCTAGGGAAACAGTTACACTGATCTAGGGGATAGATACATTGATCTAAGGTCAGATACACTGATCTAGGGGGACAGTTACACTGATCTAGGGGACAGATACTCTGATCTAAGGGGACAGATACACTGATCTAGGGGACAGATACACTGATCTAGGGGGACAGATACGCTGATCAAGGGGACAGATACACTGATCTAGGGGACACACACACTGATCTAGGTGGGCAGATACACTGATCTAGGTGGACAGATACACTGATCTAGCGGACAGATACACTGATCTAGGGGGACAGATACACTGATGTAGGGAGACAGATACACTGATCTAGGGAGACAGATACACTGACCTAGGGGGAGAGATACACTGATCGAGGGGGACAGATACACTCACTGCACTCACTGATCTAGGGAGACAGATACACTGATCTAGTGAGACAGATACACTGATCTCGGGAGAAAGATACACTGATCTAGGGGGACAGATACACTGATCTAGGGAGACAGATACACTGATCTAGTGAGACAGATACACTGATCTCGGGAGAAAGATACACTGATCTAGGGGGACAGATACACTGATTTAGGGGACATATGAACTGATTTAGGTGACAGATACACTGAGCTAGAGGTTAGATACACTGATCTAGTGGATAGATACAATGATCTAGGGACAGATGCACTGATCTTTGGGAGACAGATACACTGACCTAGGGGTACAGATGCTGATCTCGGGTGCAGATACTCTGATCTAGTGGGACAGATACGCAGATCTAGGGGGAAATATACACTGATCTTGGGGGACAGGTACAGTGATCTAGGGGGACAGATACACTGTTCTAGTGGACAGATACACTGATCTAGTGGGACAGATACTCTGATCTTGGGGGACAGATACACTGATCTTGGGGGACAGATACACTGAGCTAGGGGGACAGATACACTGATCTAGGGGGACAGATACATTGATCTACAGGACAGATACACTGATCTAGGGGAAAGATACACTGATCTAGGGGGACAGATACAGTGAATTGGGGGACAGATACAGTGATCTAGGGGGACATATACACTGATATAGGGGACAGATACACTGATCTAGGGGACAGATATTCTGATCTAGGGGACAGATACACTGATCTCGGGGACAGATACACTGATCTAGGGGGACAGATACACTGATCTAGGGGACAGATACACTGATCTAGGGGACAGATACACAGATCTAGGGGATAGATACACTGATCTAGGGGACAGATACAAAGATCAATTGGACAGATACACTGATCTAGGGGACAGATATTCTGATCTAGGGGACAGATACACTGATCTCGGGGACTGATACACTGATCTAGGGGACAGATACACTGATCTAGGGGGACAGATACACTGATCTAAGGGGACAGATACACTGATCTCGGGGACTGATACTCTGATCTAGGGGACTGATACACTGATCTAGGGGGCAGATACACTGATCTATGGGGACAGATACACTGATCTATGGGGACAGATACACTGATCTAGTGGGACACATACACTGATCTAGGGGGAGAGTTAAACTGATTTAGGGGACAGATACACTGATCAAGGGGACAGATACACTGATCTAGCGGGACAGATACACTGATCTAGGGGACAGATACACTGATCTAGGGGACAGATACACTGATCTAGGGGACAGATACACTGATCTAGGGGACAGATACACTGTTCTGGGGGACAGATACACTGATCTGCGGGACAGATACACTGATCTAGGGGACATATACACTGATCTAGCCGACAGATACACTGATCTAGGGGACAGATACACTAATCTAGGGGACAGATATACTGAGCTAGGGGACAGATGCACTGATCTACGGGACAGATGCACTGATCTTGGGGACAGATGCACTGATCTAGGGGGATAGATACACTGATCTAGGGGCAGATACACTGAACTAGGGAGACTTACACTGATCTAGGGAGACAGATACACTGATCTATTGGGACAGATACACTGATCTACAGGACAGATACACTGTTCTAGGGTACAGGTACACTGATCTAGGGGGACAGATACACTGATCTAGGGGACAGATTCTCTGATCTAGGGGGACAGATACACTGATCTAGGGAGACAGATACACTGATCTAGGGGACAGATACACTGATCTAGGCGACAGATACACTGATATAGGGGACAGATACACTGATCTAGGGGGACAGATACACTGATCTAGGGGGACAGATACACTGATCTAGGGGACAGATAACTCTGATCTATGGGGACAGATACAATGATCTAGGGGGAGAGATACACTGATCTAGGGGGTCAGATACGCTGATCTAGGGACAGTTAAACTGATCTAAGGGACAGATACTCTGATCTAGGGGGACAGTTAAACTGATCTAGGGGACAGGTTAACTTATCTATGGAGACAGATACACTGATCTAGGGGACAGTTACACTGATCTAGGCGACAGACACACTGATCTAAGGACAGATACAATGATCTAGGGGGACAGATACACTGATCTAGGCGGACAGATACACTGACTACAGGAGACAGATACACTGATCTAGCGATCAGATACACTGATGCAGGGGACAGATACACTGATCTAGCGGGACAGATACACTGATCTAGGGGGACAGATGCACTGATCAAGGGGACAGATACACTGATCTAGCGGGACAGATACACTGATCTAGGGGGACAGATACACTGATCTAGCGGGACAGATACACTGATCTAGGGGGACAGATACTCTGATCTAGGGGATAGACACTGATCTGGGGGAAAGATACACTGATCTAGGGGGACAGTTAAACTGATCCATGAGACAGATACACTGATCTAGGAGGCAGATACACTGATCTAGGGGACAGATACACTGATCTATGGACAGATACGCTGAACTAGGGGACAGATACACTGCTCTAGGGGGACAGATACACTGCTGTAGGGGTCATTGACACTGATCTAGGGGAAATATACACTGATCTAGGGGGACAGATACACCGATCTTGGGGACAGATATACCGATCTTGGGGACAGATACACCGATCTAGGGAGACAGATACATTGACCTAGGGAGACAAATACACTGATCTAGGGCGACAGATACACTTATCTAGGGGACAGATACTATTCTGCCCTTGCAGCGTGTTCCTATGCAGAGCTAGACAGGTAGCTAACAACTTGATATCTTCCCATAAAAATCACAAGGCTTGACTTTTCTTGTAAAGTTTTACTGAAAGATTCTTATTGTAAAACTGAAATACAACACAGAAATGGAAGCACACATTAGTACACAAGCACATAACTGATATGCATACACAAATTTAGGTACGCCTGAGCAACACAGTACATTTGGCATGTAAATTACCAAACACGTGGAAACACAGCTTACTGTGAATATACATTTAGCAAACAGAAAGGCATTCTCTTACATTCACTTTAAATTAGCCCTGTACACAGTGCATCAAAATACAGCTACAAGTTAACCAGCTAGACAGAGAGCGAGCACTTCACGGCTAGCTGTGTAAGTTTGCTTACAGAGAAAAGTTACAAACTAAACATTTTCTGCAAAATATAGTGTTCACTAATCATCTATAACATTCTCAAGTACTTACAGACAAATAGTGTCCCAGGCCGGAGCGCAACAAGAAAATAACTTCCCAGACCATGTGTCGAGCTGCAGGTGTGTGATATACAGTTTACTTTACTGCACTTGCTAGGTACCAAATATCCACTAGGTGGCGGCACACAATGGAAATCGACCCAAATTACTCAAAACCCTGAATTAACGGGAAAACTAACAAATTCCTAATGGAAGGCAGCACACTCCCCGCTTGGTACAATTCCATTGTACCACTACAGATACAAAATTAAACCTAAAGAAAACATCCTTTGGCTGCAAACATACTCCGAATCCTTTCTCTAGTTTTGTTCAGAAAGGAGGACTACGATCTCTGAGACTGGCTTCAGAAACACTATGACAGTCCCCTCCTTGACAATCTTCACCTCCACCTTGCGAACCCTCTTGTCCCTGCTCGGCAGAGTTTTGACAACCAGTCCCACTGGCCATTCATTTCTGTGTGCTTGGCTGTCTTTCAGCAAGACAACATCTCCCACTTTGACATTTGGCTTGTCTTCTGTCCATTTCCTACGGCTCTGTAGGGTGGACAAATACTCTCCTCTCCATCTCTTCCAAAAAGTGTCTGCAAGACACTGGACTTGCTTCCACTGCTTCCCGTGCAGCTCAGCCATGTCGAAGTTTCCAGAGGGGGCTGAAATAGCACTCATCTTTTGAGTCAGGAGCATCGCTGGGGTGAGGACTGCAGGCATGTCTGGGTCGGTGGACACCGGCACCAGGGGTCTTGCATTCATGATCGCCATGACTTCAGCCATGAGAGTGCTCAAGACGTCGTGTGTGAGATGAGTGGGTCCCGTCCGAAGCAGCATAGCATCCAGAATACGCCTGGCAACACCGATGAGCCTCTCCCATGAACCACCCATGTGGGATGAATGCGGGGGGTTAAACACCCACGTGCATCCTTTCTTTTTGAGGTAGCTTCTTACCGCTGCATCGTCCGTGTGGATGTCCAACTCCTTACAGGCACCCACGAAGTTAGTCCCTCTGTCGGAGCGGAGAAGTTTGGCTGGACCACGGATTGAGAAAAACCTCCTCAGGGCACTGATGGTTAGGAAAGCTTTGTCATCCATGGGTAGTGTTGGTTTGTCATCATCCTTGGACCTTTCAAACACTGAGCATCCTAGGCTGTCTATGCTCACAGTGAGGCCTGCCTCTTCCTCACAGGCAGAGGAGGTTGACCTATGATGCTGCGTCATGCCATCGTAGTCTTCCTTTACCTGGATCCTGTTTGGGCATGGGCTGAGAAAGGATGTGCGACCGTTGTGCAACACGTTTGCTTTATATACGTTGACATCCGCTGGTTTGTGGACTGTTCCCAGGCAAACTCCACCCACGAGGACCCATCCCAGGTCAAGCCGCTGCGCATAAGGAGCATTGTGGGGCCCGTTGATTTGCTCACACACCTTGTGCACCCTTAAGATGTCTCTTCCCAAGAGCAGGAGGATTAGAGCGTCCGGGTCCACAGCTGGAATCTTGTTGGCAATTGGCTGTAGGTGGGGCTGATGGCGTGCGACCTCTGGGGAGGGAATTTCCGTCCTATCGTCTGGCATCATGTCACACTCAATTAAGGTGGGGAGGGGAAGCTGTAGTTTCCCATCCATGGACTCGATCATGAAGTTGCCAACTCTCCTACCCGTAGTCTCTGTTGTCCCTGCACAGGTTTTTAGCGTGTACGGAGCTGTGCTGGCCTTGACTTCAAAGAGATTGAAGAATTCTGTCTTCGTTAGAGACTTGTTACTTTGCTCATCAAGCACTGCGTACATCTTGATTGCCTTCTCCTTTCTCCCTGCGGGATATGCTTTAACCAAGCAGATTTTGGAGTATGAGCGTGGGCTGCTTGCATTTCCACAAACCTCTGTACACTTGGAGGTGACTGAAGAAGATGCGCTTTCGCTTTGCTGCCCGCTATCCTCTTTGTCAACCGCAGCACTCTCGGTGGTTGAAGGAGGAGGACCTGGATGCAGGGCTGCAATGTGTTTTTCACTGTCGCACTCGAAGCACTTGATTGTCGCCTTGCAGTCTTTTGCCATGTGCATAGTCGACCCACAACACCTGAAGCAGATGCGATTCTCTTTCAGGTATGATTTGCGCTCATCAATAGGCTTGTCTCTAAAGCTTCGACACTTTTTGAGTGGGTGGGGCTTCTTGTGTATTGGACACTGACGATCTGGGTCATCCACTTTATTCCCAGCAGAACTGGATTGGTTGACTGAGGGTTCGGCTGGAACATCTGTTTTGTGCACGCTCACAGAGGCTTTATTGCTGTACTTTGTGGGTTTCTCTGTTCTCGAAGGAGCGTAACTGCTGGAGGTGGAGAAAGTGAAACTTGGATCATTCCTCACCTTTGCCTGTTGTTGGACGAACCTGGAGAAGAGAGAGAAGGGGGGAAATGCCACTCCGTAGTTCTCCTTGTACTTGGATCCCTTAGCTATCCATTTCTCTTGAAGGTTGTAGGGGAGCTTTTCCACTATTGGGTTTACCCCACGAGCTGTATCCAAATACGAGAGGCCTGTCAGGTAACCTTCTCCCTTAGCACACTCCAGTTCGAGGAGAATGTCGCCCAGTTCTCGAAGCTCGACATTATCTTTGTTGGTTAGCTTCGGAAAGTCCTCAATCTTCTTAAGCAGTGCGTGTTCAATGACTTCTGGTGTCCCATAACAGTCTTCGAGACATTGCCAAACCAGGTTGAGGCCTGCTGTGGGATTGCGGATGTGCGCTGAGCAAATTCTCCTCGCCTGTTCTGACGACTCCGCTCCGAGCCACTTTGTCATCAAATCTAGTTCTTCTCTGGCTGAGAGATTCAAGTCCTTGGTGGTACTCAGGAAGGACGCTTTCCATGACCAATAATTTTCAGGACTGTCATCAAATTCTAGAAGACCTGATCTTAACAATTCTCGGCGGATGAGGTACCTAGCGAGGTCGTGTGCACCTTGTGGCTCGGGTGAGGACTGCTTGGCTGGATTGGCCGAGTGCTGTGGAGGTCTCTGCAGGTAAGTCTTACTTGTTTCTTCTCCTTTAAGCTCAGTGTCTCCGAAAACAGGCTGTTTGTTACTGTGGTGAGTAGCTGGTTCTGCGTCGAGATACCTGGATGTTTCCTTGAAGAACAATTTTAGTGTTGTTGGACATACTCACTTGTACGTTGCACTGGACTGAGCGGCTGTTCTGGAACATATGGTTCATGGCTGTGCTCCCCGCCTTTGTTCTCCTCACCTTCTTCATAAGCTGCAGCTTCAGCGGCAGCGGCAGCTCTCTGGCTTTGGAGAATGTGGAGACTGGCATCGAGGTCAGCTCTCTGCTTCATCGCACTAGCGTCGAGGTCAGCTCTCTGCTTCATCACACTAGTGTCGAGGTCAGCTCTCTGCTTCATCACACTAGCTTCTTTTTCAGCGAAGGACAATTGAGCCTGGGCAGCTTTTGCCTTGGCATGTGCTTTGGCAGATGCAGAAGCTGTCGATGACGACGGTCTGCTGGACCGCCGAGATGATCTAGAGGATGCTTTAGAGGACTGTGACTTGGCATCACTTGGTCGAAGAGGCTCATGCTTCTCGGTTGGCTGGTCGACGTCCTCTATGGTATATTGTCTTCCTGAGCGTAGATTCATGGTAGCTGAGTGGTATCTTCTTGTGCTTGAGCCCGCTGTGCTGTTGTCTTTTCACTATTCTGCCCTTGCAGCGCGTTCCTATGCAGAGCTAGACAGGTAGCTAACAACTTGATATCTTCCCATACCATGTGTCGAGCTGCAGGTCTTTGATATACAGTTTACTTTACTGCACTTTACTGCACTTGCTAGGTACCAAATATCCACTAGGTGGCGGTACACAATGGAAATCGACCCAAATTACTCAAACCCCTGAATTAACTGGAAAACTAACAAAAATTCCTAAAGGAAGGCAGCACAGATACACTGATCTAGGTGGACAGATACAATGATCTAGGGGACAGATACACTGATCTAGGGACAGATACACTGAACTAGGGAGACAGATACACTGATCTAGGGAGACAGATACACTGATCTAGGGACAGATACACTGATCTATGGGACAGATACACTAATCTAGGGACAGATGCACTGAACTAGGGAGACAGATACAATGGTCTAGGGGACAGATACACTGATCTATGGGACAGATCCACTGATCTAGGGACAGATGCACTGAACTAGGGAGACAGATACAATGATCTAGGGAGACAGATACAATGATCTAGGGAGACAGATACACTGATCTATGGGACAGATACACTAATCTAGGGACAGATGCACTGAACTAGGGAGACGGATACAATGATCTAGGGAGACAGATACACTGATCTATGGGACAGATACACTGATCTATGGGACAGATACACTGATCTAGGGACAGATACACTGAACTAGGGAGACAGATACAATGATCTAGGGGACAGATACACTGATCTATGGGACAGATACACTGATCTAGGGGACAGATACACTGATCTATGGGACAGATACACTAATCTAGGGACAGATACACTGATCTATGGGACAGATACACTAATCTAGGGACAGATACGCTGATCTAGGGGACAGATACACTGATCTAGGGACAGATACACTGATCTAGGGACAGATACACTGAACTAGGGAGACAGATACAATGATCTAGGGGACAGATACACTGATCTATGGGACAGATACACTGATCTATGGGACAGATACACTGATCTATGGGACAGATGCACTGATCTAGGGGGACAGATACTCTGACCTAGGGGGACAGATACTCTGATCTAGGGGGACAGATACTCTGATCTAGTGGACAGACACACTGATCTAGGGAACAGATACACTGATCTAGGGGACAGATACACTGATCTAGGGACAGATACACTGAACTAGGAAGACAGATACACTGATCTAGGGGACAGATACACCTAACTAGGGAGACAGATACACTGATCTAGGGGACAGATACACCTAACTAGGGAGACAGATACACTGATCTAGGTGGACAGATACTCTGATCTAGGGGACAGATACACTGATCTAAGGACAGATGCACTGATCTAGGGGGACAGGTACACTGATCTAGGGGACAGATACACCTAACTAGGGAGACAGATACACTGATCTAGGGGGCAGATACTCTGATCAAGAGGACAGATACTGTGATCTAGGGGGACAGATGCACTGATCAAGGGGACAGATACACTGATCTAGGGGACAGACACACTGATCTAAGGACAGATAAACTGATCTAGGTGACAGATACACTGATCTAGCGGGACAGATACACTGATCGTGGGGACAGATACTCTGATCTAGTGGTCAGATACGCTGATCTGGGGGGACAGTTAAACTGATCTAAGGGACAGATACTCTAATCTATGGGGACAGATAAACTGATTTAGGGGACAGATACTCTGATCTAGGGGACAGATATTGTGATCTAGGTGGACAGATACACTGATCTAGGTGGACAGATACACTGATCTAGGGGGACAGATACACTGATCTAGGGGGACAGATACACTGATCTAGGGGGACAGATACACTGATCTAATGGACAGATACACTGATCTCGGGATCAGATACACTGATCGAGGGGACAGATACACTGATCTAGCGGGACAGATACACTGATCTAGGGGGACAGATGTACTGATGAAGGGGACAGATACACTGATCCAGGGGACAGACACACTGATCTAAGGACAGATACACTGATCTATGGGATAGACACACTGATCTAGGGGAAAGATACACTGATCTAGTGGACATATACACTGATCGAGGTGGACAGATACACTGATCTAGGGGATAGATACACTGATCTAGGGGATAGATACACTGATCTGGGGGACAGATACACTGATCAAGGGCACAGATACACTGATCTAGGGGGCCAGATACACTGATCTAGGGGACAGATACACTGATCCAGCGGACAGATACACTGATCTAGGGGACAGATACACTGATCTAGGGGACAGATACACTGATCTAGGGGACAGATACTCTGATCTAGGGGACAGATACACTGATCAAGGGGACAGATACTCTGATCTAGGGGACAGATACACTGATGTGGGGGACAGTTAAACTGATCTAGGAGACAGATACACTGATCTAGGTGGACAGATACACTGATCTAGAAGACAGATACACTGATGTGGGGGACAGTTAATCTGATCTAGGAGACAGATACACTGATCTAGGTGGACAGATACACTGATCTAGGGGACAGATACTCTGATCTAGGAGACAGATACACTGACCTAGGTGGACAGATACACTGATCTAGGGGGACAGTTAAACTGATCTAGGGGAGAGATACACTTAACTAGGGGATAGATTCTCTGATCTAGGGGTCAGATACACTGATCTAGGGAACAGATACACTGATCTCGGGGACAGGCACACTGATCTAGGGGACATATACTCTGATCTAGTGGACAGATACAATGATCTAATTTAAAGATTCAAACCCCAATTGCGGCTGTAATCCCTGAGATTATGTTAAATATCTGAGCCTCAGAGTTATTAAGTTCCTTCTGGTAGAGGGCACTCAGGGAATGATTAATTTCTTCCCATCGATGCTCATGTTCCATGATCCAGAGTTCGCATCTCTCAGTTGGATTGTAACTTTTGGATGCTGCGTAGTACATCTCAACATCCAATTACATCCTTGGTTTTATTCGAGTGTGAGCATATCGAGATTCCACAGATAACGGCCCATCTAGTTTATCCATAGGATCAATGGAACATGCGGGCCCATTCAATTCATCGAGCCTGTTCCACCATCCATTTGGATCATTGGATCATGGCTGATCGGTATCTTAACTCCATCTACCCACCTTGGTTCTGTAACTGTTCCACAGGTCAGAGAAGCTGCATCGCTAGGACCCCATGGAGACGGCTTCACTGGCTGGAGGAGCGCCATCACCTCCCAAACCCGTGACCTCTCTCATCTCCATTATTTGATGTATATTAATTACTGGGACTTGGGTGTACAGGGCACAATTTCAAACAATACTCAGAGATGTAGTAAACAGTGAGGCTGAGCCTTCAAGAGGAAAGCGACAAGCTGGTGGGCGGACACATGGCAGATGATATTCAATGCAGAAAAGTGTGAGGTGATGTATTTTGGTAGGAAGAATGAGGAGAGACAATACATACTAAATGGTACAATAGTAAAGGGGGTGTAAGAACAGAGAGACCTGGGGGTGTTTGTGCACAGATCTTTGCAGGTAGGAGGACAGATGAACAAAGCTGTTAATAAAGCAGATGGGATGCTGGGCTTTATAAACAGAGGCAGAGAGTACAAAAGGCAGGAGGTGATGCTGATCCTTTATCAAACACTGCGGTCCCAGCTGGAGTACCGTGTTCAATTCTGGGCACCGCACTTTAGGAAGGACGGGGTGGGTTTGGAGAGGGAGCAGTGGAGAGTTGCAAGAGTGATTCCAGGGATGAGGGACTTCATTACATGGATAGACTGGAGAAGCTGGGGTTGTTCTCCTTAGAGCAGAGAAGGCTGAGAGGAGATTTGATAGAGGTGTTTAATATCATGAAAGTTTTTGATAGAGTAAATAAAGACAATCTGTTTTCAATGGCTGAAGAGTTGATAACGAGAAAGTACAGATTTAAGGTGATTGGCAAAAGAACCAGAGGGGAGATGAGGACATTTCCACACAGCGAGTGGTGAGGATCTGGAATGCGCTGCCTGATAGGGTGCTGGAGACAGATTCAATAGTCGCGTCAACAGGGAATTGGATAAATATTTGAAGGAGAAAAATTTGCAGGGCTGTGGGGAAAGAGCGGGGGAGTGGGACTAACTGGATCGCTCTTCGAAAGAGCCGGCGCAGACTCGATGGGCCGAATGGCCTCCTTCTGTGCTGTGCTATTCTATTCTAACCTTCATTACCTTTATCCAACAAAAATCGATCAATCTCAGTTTTGAAATTTTCCAATTGATCCCCAGCCTCCACAGCTCTCTGAGGGAGAGAGTTCCAGATTCCCACTGCCCTTTGTGTGAAGAAGTGCTTCCTGACATCACCCCTGAACGGCCTGGCTCTAATTTTAAGGTTCTGCCCCCTTGTTCTGGACTCCCCCCACCAGAGGAAATAGTTTCTCTCTATCGACCCGATCAACTCCTTTAATCATCTTAAACACCTCGATTTGATCACCCCTTAATCTTCTAAACTCGAGGAATACAAGCCCAGTCTGTGCAACCTGGCCTTGGAGTTTAACCCTTTTAGCCCCTTTTACAGTGAGGTGCTGACTTTAAACCGTGGTCCCGTCTGCTCAGGGTTCCTGTGTGCCACAGGCCCAATCCACCATCTCAGCACTGCAATATTTTTATTTTTATTTTGTCAGATTAAATGTACAATAGTTTTCTGAAATGGCCCTGTTATTCTATTTGAACGGCAGTGTTGTGATTATGTTACAGGATCAGTAATCCAGAGGCCTGGACTAATAATTCAGTGAATGTTAATTTATATCCCACCCGGGCAAGTTGAGAATTTGAATTCAGCTTAAAAAATCTGGGAATAAAATCCTGGGATCAGTCAAAGTGGCCATGAATCTGTCGGATTGTGTAAAAACCCAACGGGTTCACTGATGTCCTTCAGGGAAGGAAACCTGCCGTCCTTACCCGGTCTGGGCCTATAGGTGACTCCAGTCCCACACCAGCCTGATTGACTCTGAACTGTCCTCTGAAGTGGCCGAGCGAGACCCTCAGTTTGTATCAAACCCGCTCCCAGCGGTTCAAGAAGGCGGCCCACCCCCACCTTCTCAGGGCAACTGGGGATGGGCTATAAGTGCCGGCCGTGCCAGCGACGCCCACATCCTGAGAACAAATAAAAACAAATTCTACAAGTGGATTCTGTCCCTTGGCTGCGAATCTCTGAGTGTCACCCACAGGTGGAATTTGCTGCGTGTGAATCCCGACTCATCGACCTTTCTGCGTGTTCTCTCTAATTTGTCTTTTATCTCTTGTGCTGCAGGGAATTCCAGGTGGTACCGGACTTAAAGGTGAATCTGGTGATCTTGGTCCACAGGTAAATTCCATTTTATTTTTGCCTCACATTTAATTCAATGTCAACAGACAGACGGTGAGTGCACTCAACCAGCACGTGTTTCAGAAGAACAGTTTAACATACATTGATTAGCGATGTGAAGCAATGCACTTTGGTAGGAAGAACGAGGAAGGGTACAATTCTAAAGGGGGTGCAGGATCAGAGTGACCTGGGGGTATCTGTGCACAAATCGTTGAAGGTGCAAGGCAGGTTCAGAAGGCTGCTAAAAAAATACGGGATCTGGGCTTTATTAATAGAGGCATAAAGTACAAAATCAAGGAGGTTATGTTAAACCTTTATAAATCTCTGGTGAGGCCCCAGCTGGAGTGTTGTGTCCAATTCTGGGCACCACACTTTAGGAAGGATGTCAAGGCCTTGGAGAGGGTGCAGAGGAGATTTACTAGAATGGTCCCAGGGATGAGGGACTTCAGTTATGTAGAGAGACTGGAGAAGCTGGGATTGTTCTCCTTAGAGCAGAGAAGGTGAAGGGAAGATTTAATTGAGGTGTTTAAAATTATGATGTGTTTTGACAGGAGAGTAAATAAGGGGAATTATTTTTACACAGCGAGTTGTTGTGATCTGGAATGCGCTGCCTGAAAGGGCGGTGGAAGCAGATTCAATAGTAACTTTCAAAAGGGAATTTGTGAAATATTTTTCTTTATGGAGCTTGTATTGTGCCAATGCCTGTGACACAGACCCTCACTATGAGTCCTTTCTTATCCAGGGTCCCAGAGGGGTTCAAGGATCTAGTGGTCTGTCAGGAAAGCCAGGGAAGAGGGTAAGTACCGAGCCGAAGCTCATCCTCCTCCTCGCTTGTTTATTTTTTACATTTCTTTTGGAAACCCTGGTAAGTACAGAAATGGAAACTGCCTTGGCCTTGTGCTGATTGTCTATCCATTTGTTTAATGAACTCAGTGATACCTTTATATCGAATTACACTCCCGCTGTCCCCGAACCTCCTTCCCCGATCCCTGACCCTTGATCCCTGTTTCCCAATCCTTGATCCTCGATCCTCGTTCCTGACCCCGTTCCCTGTTTCCCGTTCCCCGATCCCCAATCCCCGATCCCCAATCCCTATTCCCTGATCTCCATTTCCCAATTCTTGATCCCCATTCCCCGACCCCTTTCCCTGTTTCCCGACCCCCGATCCCCGTTCCCCAATTCATGATCCCCGTTCCCTGATCCCCATTCCCCGACCCCATTCCCTGTTTCCTGAACCCTAATCCCCACTCTCTGATCCCCATTCCTTGATTCCCGTTCCCAGATCTCCATTTCCCGTTCCCCGGTCCCCATTTCCTGATCCCTGTTCCTCGATCCCTGTTCCCCGATCCGCGTTCCCCATCCCCATTCCCTGATCCCCATTTCCCCGATCCCCATTCCCCATGTACCAGGTTCCTCTCCCACGCTGTTTTAACTCCCGTGGTTTTCTTTCCTTCAATGTCTCACCATAGTCTCTTAACATTTCCAGGGTCGTTCAGGTGCCGATGGTTCCCGGGGAATGCCGGGAGAACCAGGAGCAAAGGTAATTTAAACAACAAACAACAACCTACTGTTATATAGCAGCCTAAGGCGCTTCACAGGAGCATTATCAATCAAGAGTTGACACTGAGACACAGGAGATATTAGTACAAAAGCAAAATACTGCGGATGCTGGAAATCTGAAAGAACAACAGAAAATGCTGGAAACACTCAGCAGGTCAGGCAGCATCGTAGAGAGAAAAACAGAGTTAACGTTTCAGGTCGATGGCTCTTCGTCAGAACCAGGAGATATTGGGACAAGTGACCAAAAGCTTGGTCAAAGAGGGAGGTTTTAAGGAGCATCTTAAAGGAGGAGAGAGAGGGGGAGAGGTTTAGGGAGGGAATTCCAGAGCTTAGGGCCCAGGCAGCTGAAGGCACGGCCGCCAGTGGTGGAGCGATTAAAATCAGGGATGGACAAGAGGCCAGAATTGGAGGTTACAGAGATCTGGGAGGGTTGTGGGCTGGAGGAGGTTACAGAGATAGGGAGGGGCGAGGCCATGGAGGGGTTTGAACACAAGGATGAGAATTTTAAAATCGAGGCATTGCTGGACCAGAAGCCAATGTAGGTCATACAATAATGGAATGCCATCAACTGAAGGAGACATTAGATGGGGTGACTGAAACTCGTTCAGTAAAGTGGGTTGTAAAGGAGGAGAGAGGGAGTAAAGGTTAAAGGAGGGAATTTACTCTTGTCAACCTTGTGGTGTTTGGCACATTAGAGATTGGTCCTTGCACGGGTTTCTCAATAATAATACAATATTAATGCATTTGAATTGACACAGACACAAACACACCGGCAGATTCTCACACACACACTCACATACACTCACTCACACACATACTCACACACACACACACACACACACACACACACACACACACACACACTCTCACACACACACTCGTACTCACACACACTCAGACACACGCACTCACACAAACACACACACCCTCACAGACACACTCGCACACACACAAACACACTCGCACTCACACACACACACACACACACTCACACATACACTCGCACACACACACACTCACACACTCACACTCACACTCAATCACACACACTCACACTCAATCACACACA
The DNA here is from genome assembly GCF_052327205.1 of Somniosus microcephalus. Classification (NCBI taxonomy): domain Eukaryota; kingdom Metazoa; phylum Chordata; class Chondrichthyes; order Squaliformes; family Somniosidae; genus Somniosus; species Somniosus microcephalus. The sequence continues at coordinate 371,952,020 of NC_140989.1, read as the reverse complement.
CTCACACTTAATCACACACTCACACACACTCACTCAATCACACACTCACACGCACACATACACTCACACTCACACACACACTCACACTCACACACACACACTCACACACTCGCACTCACACTCTCTCACACACACACTCACTCACACTCACACACACACTCACTCGCACTCACACACTCAGACACACTGAGACACACACACTCACACAAACACACACCCTTGCACTCACTCACACACACTCGCACTCACACACACACACACACACACACACAACACACACACACTCGCACTCGCACTCGCACTCGCACTCGCACTCGCACTCGCACCCGCACCCGCACCCGCACTCGCACACTCACTCGCACTCTCACACACACACTCACTCACTCGCACTCACACACACACACACACACACACACACTCAGACACACACTGAGACACACACACTCACACAAACACACACACAAGCACACACTCACACTCACAAACTCACACACACTCACACACACACACACACCCTCGCACTCACTCACACACACTCTCACTCACACGCACTCACTCACACACACTTACACTCACACACACCCACACACACCCACACACACACCCACACCCACACCCACACCCACAGTCACACTCACACCCACACACACACACTCACACTCACACACCTCACACACACTCACACTCACTCACTCACACTCACACACACACCCACACTCACTCTCACTCTCACCCACTCACACCACTCACTCACACACACCCACACTCACACACACACCCACACTCTCTCTCACACACACACACACACACCACACACCACACACACACACACACACACACACACACACTCACACACCCACACACTCCCACACACTCCCACTCACTCACACACTCACACTCACACCCCTCACTCACACACACTCACTCACACACACACTCTCACACACACTTACTCACACACACTCCCACATGCACACTCACTCACTCACACTCACTCACACTCACACACACATCACACCACACTCAACACACTCACACCCACACCACACACACACACTCACACACTCACACCACTCACCACACACACCACACACACACACACACACACTCACACACACTCACACCACACACTCACACCACACACTCACACACACACACACACCCACACCACACACAACACACACTCACACACACACTCACACACACACACACACTCACACTCACTCACACACCACACACACACACACACACACACACACTCAACACACACTCACACATCACACACACTCACACACACACACACACCACACACTCACACTCACACTCACACTCA